>NW_027104203.1:361423-414942 GCF_902728285.1 Clytia hemisphaerica
GGATTTTTGGACTTTGAAATATTGGATCATTGTTTTTTTCTGATTTTTTTGCAGGAAAGTAGGTAAAAGATGGTTCAAGCAGATATTTGTAAAAAACAAATTTTTCAGCTCAAAAAACACGTCTTTATCTATAAGAATCACTATTAATAAGCATACATCAATGTTCTCAGCCAAATTACTCAATTTTTTGATGAGATAGATGTTTTTTTGCTCACGAAGTCTTGAATATGAAAGAATATTTCAACAGCATGAACTTTTGATTTCTAAACGTTTTTTTTATAAGAAACAAATGACTAATTATATTAGATCGTCACTATTTGTGCTCTGAATGATTGTTTAATGCTCACGCTCACGTAGATATCAATTATATACTTATGTGTTAAATGCATAACCAGGTAGGTCCATAAAAGTATCACTTGTTCTGTTTGGAAGTGCATACATCTTGTTTTTAATTGTGAGCATTGCACTTTATAAGCATATCTAGGTTCAGATATGGGGAAAAGTTCAGGATAATTTATTAAGTATTACCTCGAGACTACGAAACATGTATTCTCCTGATTTTGGCTTTTTTGGCTGGTATTTTCATAATTTTCCCTAAACTCGGCTTGGGATATAAGCATCCTATAATATATAAGGATGGATATTATAAGCCTTTTCAGCCTTGTCAAACCCTCGACAAAAATATAAACGCTATCTTTCTCACTTTTTTAGATCTAACTGTAGAAGAATTCAATTTGGATTTGATAAGACTTGATACAGATGTGGTAACAATGGAAATGCCGCTCTATTTCAAACAGTTTTTCCTGGTAAGATTAAACCTTTTCTGGGTCTTATGCAGTATGCACTCTTGAAATGCACTTATAATAGATAACTTTTCCAAGGTTTGTAGAGTGTTTCAGCTAATATATTTCAAAATTTTATATATAATCGTTTTAACGAACACTTTTTTGTTTACCGACAAGACTCAGACTTCAAGACTCCGACTGATGACTTACAACTCAAGATTTGCTGGGTCTCTTTTTTTAGAATGATAATTTCAGTTTCAAAAATATAACTACCATATTCACATAATAATATGCAATAAAAGTGTTTTTTCGCTGTAGTCCTTAAAAGTATTAAAAATGAATATTGGTAGAATTCAACCCTTTTCCCAGGGATAAGAGATAGAATTGTTTCAAATAATGAGAATTAGGTGGAAAATGATTGAAAATTATCGGAAAGCTTTACAATAGGGCGGTCTTGTATTCATTATTTTTTATCTCTAGGACAACGATACAACATGGTATCATTCAATAGCCAGAGCTTTATCATCCATACAAGGAACATTTGGAACGATTCCCAAAGCACATCTGATAGGCTTGAACTCGATGGTAATTCTCTTTTTTAAATGTTTTTAAATCGAGTACAGTATTTAGAATCAGTTTGTACGAGTCAGCCTTTTTTTAATAACTTCCAAAAATTTTGAAGCCATCGGATGTTCTTACTTTTTGAGTTGTAAGCCTAAAAATTGTTTTTAACATAATGTTCTTATTTTCATCATTTAGAAAGTATTTTTGTCTATTTCCTAAGAAATCGGATGTCTTAGAGTCTACAAAGCCATGAAAAGTTCTTAGCTTGTTCTTAATATTTTGGCCATCGAAACCTTATGTTCTTATATTCTTATATAGTTTGGTCTTATAAAAAAGTGTACTGCTCTGTTTTTACTTTATGTAGTTTTCAGTACATGAAAAATGATAAATTCAGATTGGTCGAAAATTACGCATATTAATTTTTTATCCAATCAAAAGGCTCTAGAGATTTAATATTTTACTCCTGCAAATTACACGGTATCTAAACACCGAATGAATTCGAAGGCCACGTGTATTGAATTTTGAGCTATCAAATCGGAACTGCATTGTTGTATCGTTTTGTCATCAAAAGTTTTTTTAATCCCTGAATGATTTTCACCAACAGCTATAAGAAAAGTGATAATTATTTTTTGTCACATTGCACTTCTTTTCAATCATCTGACATTAAAGTATGCAGGTTAACGATATTTGAATTGAGTTATGAATCTTTATGAAAAAAAATGATGAGCCTGCAAAAATGCGCAGTTTTAAAGCGAATGATAGAAGCCAAAAAGCGCGCGTTAGATCAGTTGATTCTTCTATCATTGACAATAGAATTTCTCAATGTTACAGAGAAGACCATCAATTTAGAACGCTTCAATGATAAAAATATTGAATCAGAATTGAAAAGAATTAGATTTCTAGATTTTTGATGATGAATCAAGTAAATCTTTTCCATTTGATCTTGCAAGATCAGCAAACAGCTTCCTATTATATGTATAGATTGATTCACTGATCTGTAACTACTTGCCTGGATCTGGCAATCTACCTGTATGTAGGACCATAGATTTATAAAGCCCAAAGGGCTAGATGTCGTGCTTCGGCTGGAAAGTGTGAGGTGGTTGTTAGGTAGGAAATCCTACCTTGGTCACGTGACATTACAATAGAATTTCAGCGCTTGACCAATCAGAAGCTTTGCGGGTTTTCGAAAACAATAGCAACAATAATTTTTCCGAAATTCAATTCTTTTTTGCCTGTGATGGCTTAAAGCACGTTTGCGTTTTTTGTTCGAACTGAGTGCAAACAGTGCAAACAGCTAAACGTTTGAGAAAGATGGCTGATGAAATTTCACTCAGATTGTTTTTATGAGATTTATTTTCATGGTGGAGAACAATTATTTCTACTTTTATTAGTCTTTTTTATGCATGAATTTTTGTGTACAGTATATAAGTCTTTAGTGTGTCAGTAGGGATTAGATTCCTCAAGATTTGCTTTTGGAAAAATCTTTTTGAATATGAACAACAACCTGACTGACTTTCCCCTCAAGATTCCATTTTAATCAGGCAAGGTATGTTTTCCATTCTTTCCATTCCTTGAAACTACTTTTTGATTTTTGATTGAAAATACTTTCCTTCATGTTCCATTTTTTCATGTTTGTTTCTAATCTATTTCCCCAAGTTTCTAGGAATAGAACCTTTTAGAACTGGTGTTACAAATTCTAATTCTTCTTATTTATTGGGTGTTCAAATTGCCACTTCACTGGACATATATAACAGGCTTTTTTGAGATTTTTCTCGAAAAGTAAACAGAGGGTGTTCTTAGGTTAGGTAGGGGCAATTAATTGAACCAGAACATAGTTTATATTCAGTTAATTCCAGATGTACGAGTACATGAAAAATCAAACGTTTAAAAGTCACCATAAATTTTTGGCAAATTCACGGTGTGAAAGGTCGAAATTTTCATGAATTGCACCTTTTCACTGCAAATTCATGATATGTGCCATTCCAAGGTCTTCTGACATTACATCACGTACCCAATATGTGATTCGTTGTAAGTGACGTAAAATAAGTCAATACGTCACTTTCAACCAATCAGCTGTGGAATAGACAATGGTGCATATCAAGAGTTCACCAAAAATGTTTTTGTGAAATCACCAAAAAGGTTTTGGTAATAAGTTTCCCTACTGCTTATATACCTTTTTATAAAATTATTTCATGTTATTTTATGTAATTTGTGAAATTTGTGAAATTGAACCAGTAGAACGTGGTTGGAAAATTGTTCTGTACGTTATATGAAGAATAAAACCATTCAAAACAATAAAAAATGGTACTGCCAAATGCAAGCTGTGAAATCATGCGCTACCCGTACATTGAACCTATTTATTTAATTTTTGAGAAATTTTTCTATATAAGTGATTAATTTGTTGTTTTCTACTTGTTTAGGGTAAGATGTAAAAATTGTACTTATACATTCTCAAGCAATTGTTATTCCTTTACTATTCTACTACAGGTCAAGACATTCAGCGACAAATTTTTTTTTAGCATAATCTTGGGTTGCGGGAATTAAAATATTTCATATATATGATTTTTTTGACTTATATTTTTTTATAAATAACTTCAGATTGAATAAATATCTCAAACAAAATTTGGTGAATTGTGTGGCAAAGGAATGTCTATATCATGTAAAAAAATTCCAAAATTATGCCAATTTTAGCAATTTTTTAACAAGAAATTTGGCTGTTTGAAAAAAGAAACTGTCAGACTGTTGTCGCCCTTTGCTGAAAAAACAAGATTTTGATTGGGGTACCTTTTGGGCATTTTTTCTTTGCAAATTTCTTCCAGTCTGTACAGAGAGTTTACACACCAGATCTAAAGTCAATCTGAATAGTGCTCTCACATAGTCTACCTTCAAATTGATACCATCTTCCAGACAAACAAAAATTAAAAACTTCAAAATGATTTCCTGTGGCTGTAATTATGATTCTATACTACTGAACATGTCAAATATAAAAAATATAAAAGTTAAAAATTAGTAACTTGTAGAATTTCTAACAAAACAAAAATAGGGAGTATTGAAAAGAAGGTAAAAAGCTGTTTTTATCAGAAGGGAAATGTGTAAAATGATACTAAATGTACAGCAAGTGTGGTGTCTTTGAGTTAAATTAGTTAAAAAGAAAAATGAAGGTTGGAAGTATATATTAACAACAAACTAACAACAAACCTGTTAGTCTTTGTGGTGATTATTTCTGAAGTCAAAGTATGTTAAACATATGAAGCATGGCTCTTAAAATTTAAATACTTGTTGCAAATAAATTGCAAACTAACATTCTAAATTTGAGCTACAAAATAAACCCATAAAGAAAAGAATTTCATGCAAGAAATTCCTTCAGCCAGTGTAGAAAAGTAAAAGTTGATGCTGTGCGTTTTCGAATGTTTTGAAAATGGCCGAACCGAATCGTCAATAATACGCAAAGGCAAGTCCACGGCTTTTTTCAGTTTTTTGCTTTTGTGCCAAATTGGTATCGTCTACACTGTAAACATTTCCGCCACTGCTTACTCCACCCGAATTTATCACGCCTCTCCTAAACTATTCCCTTTTTAGTGATCTTGTGTAGACGATAGGATCGTCTAGTAAAATAGAAAAAAACATGGTGGACTTTAAATCTGTGAGCAGTTAGCCTATCTAGAGTGTAAAAGAATATGATATGTGATTGGCTTTCAATGCAACATTTTTTGGTCTTTTTTTTTCTCAGAGGATACATGACTTGTGGAAGATGAAGGAGGATCGAGATTACAATCCACCCGGTGGTCCTGAAATTGGATCCATGATAATGTTGGATAGAAGTACGTACGTTTTTATTTTTTTATCGGTTTCGTTTACTCCATTATATATTCTAGGTTGAGAATACATTAGAGTTTCTGTGTCACAAAAATGACATTTCAGCTCCAGGCCCTGTCAGGATATTCTCTAGGCGAAAAAAAGCTCCCTATCTGAAACTTTCTTCCTTTGCTATTTAGGTGAAAGATAATACGATAGCGAAAGGTTATATAATTGTAACGTTTCACAGACTTAATGACAGCCATATATCGGGGCTAGGGGAATCTTTTGAAATTAAATGTGCAAGTTGGCTTTTTGACACCACCACTTCCCTGATCTTACAAAGTGTGCAAACAAATTGACTTGATTTCATCCCCATTCGATATCCAATGTTTAAAAATTGCACTCCAAAACCATCCCCACTGGATTTTTGGAACCTTGGAACAATAAAATTTCTTTCCCCATTGAGACTTCAATAAGAATTTTTATCCCCACTGAGGAAAATGTTCCACCGGAGCTGTGAGACAGGGGTTTTTTCAAGCTTTTATTTTAAAATGTTACTGAGAGATTTTTAATTGTTCTTTAGATCTGGATTTTCCAACAGTTTTGGCATCACAATTGACTTATGAAGGTCTTATTGCAGAATGTTTTGGCATCAAAACGGGTGCGTGCTTTTCATGTTTTTATTTTAGAGGTTTGCTTCTAAGAAGTGGTTCTCAATTCAATATTGTCTCCGTTCAAACCTCATATAATTCGCGGTTACGGTGAACAATCTTTTGGGAACAGGATCTAATAGATAAATATTTTCCGATTATTTTTTTTACTATAAAAAAGGCAAGTCGATATTTGGTTGAATCAGCCCTGATTTCTCAAGGTTCATTGCGCCCAGAGATGATCTTTTTAAAACTAAAGCATTCACGTTTTAGGTGTTGTTAAATTCGAGAAGAACGTCACAAGCCAAGATGCACCTTTAACTTTGAGCTTGAATTCTACGGATAAGGTAAGAAAGAAAATTTTGTCAAACTTTTCACTTGCCTCGTATCCAAACAATTACTATGGTGATTATGTCCCTTGAGACATGAAATAATTTTTTTATGAATTGAAAGTTGTTTTTATAAAACTGGGAGTTAATCACCATGGCAATAATTTCAAAACAAGGCAAGTGTTGTTCGTGACGTAATTTATGAAAAGGTCTATTCCCGAGTGAGTCTAAATTTTTGCTTTCTCGGTAGGAAATAACGAATTTATGACTGATGCCGTCGTTCTGGATAAGGTTCCACTTTCCGGAGTAGGATTCCACTTGTTTTTCCGGGTTATTCCCGCCATTTCTTCCGGGATAGCCGGCTGACAATGGCAAAGAGTTTTTCTAGAGGCTTTTGTTTGGAAAACAGTTCGTGTTTAGGAAAACTTGCTAATTTTCCGAAGCTCATTTTTTAACTAGCCGGAAATTCGGTCCCGCTTGAAATTGGCAGTTAAATCTTATCTTGCATATATCAAGTCTGTTTTATGGGCTCTGGACATTTTTACACCAACTTTAAATGGCAATTTCTGCATTTTAAAAAGATTAATGTATAACTTTTTTTATATGTCCTGTTAAAAAACCTACCTTTTTAGAATTTAAAAATCGAAAAATTGAAATGAAAAAATTAAATGAAGAAGAAAACGAAGAGTTTTTCGAAAAGAGTATTTCACCTTTCAAAGCCCTAATCTCGGTAAAAATCAAACATTTTGGAATTTTCTTTACTAAATTTCCATACGAAAACAGCTATAACTTGGGATGTATCCAAATAGAAAATTTTTCCGAAAAAATCTAAATAAAGAAATTATTTGTCATTAACTTAAAAAAAGTTTGAAACAATAAAATGATTTCCCCAAGAAGATTAGGCTTTTTTTGTGAAAAGTATATGAATAGCGTCGTTATGACGTTTTATTTTAAGGTCCATGCCACACTTATTCCTTTTTTAATTACTCATGATGTAATTACTTAAATTCATTTTTTCAAAAGCAGTTTGTTCTTAAACATATCAAAGAAGCGAAAACATAAGGTTTTATCTTCAAATTCTGAAATTGATTTTTCACTATGATCAGAGCCCTTAAATTTGTATAATGAAGCTTCCGAGAATTTTCGATTGTTTTGTACCTAATTCATTATTTGAAACACTGTGCGTCTTTTACCCTTTAGTTGTTTTCTTGTTATCCCTTATCCCTTAGGGTAGAATTTTACTCTGTAGGAAACAATAAATCAATTCCCCCCTCCCCCAAAACGGTGGAACAATTAGTGTAAAAATGGGGAGGCTGAAGGCTCAAAATGAGATGAAATTTGCTAGAAAAGAAAGAAATCTCATTTGCTCTTATTTTTCGCATAATATTTTATTTCATATACTTTATTGAATATTCTTAGGTTTTCGCTGAGATTCGAGGGATGCATATCACAGGAGTGTTTCCCCTGTTGAGTTCAAAAGCAAGACAATTACAGAGTGGATATGATGTATGATTTCCATGCAATTATATTTCATTTTTGCTTCGCTTTGCTTTTGCGTTAGCTTTATTCCCAATGGTTTTATAGGATTAGAACCATTGACTTCCAAGCCAGAAGAAAGGCTAGACACGAAACATGTGGGTGATAAATGAAGCCACTTATTACCCATCCTAAACGCGTAACCTGCGTGTTTTTCCCACAAACGCCAGATTGAAAGTAAATTATATCGTCAGATTTCGAAAAATATGCCGTGTGAAAACGTGAAAACGAAAGTGCTAGATTCAATTCCCTATTCTAAATGAGGCGTAAATCTTAAGACTTCGCTTTTTCTTGCTTGAGGAGTGTTGAAATTCTTCTCTAGCCCCTTTGGTGCTTTAAATCAATGATTAGGACATTCAGGATGAAACCAATTTTTATCACGTGAAGCTCCTCATGGATAAAAACAAATATATTATTTTAGAAGCGCAAAGTTCAACCCACTTTTAACGTCATCTTCTTTGGTTATTGTTTGACTGGAAAAGATCAAAAATGTTTTTTTTTCCTTTTTCAGAAAAAAGATAATTTATCTTCGGTGTCGGATTTCAAGCAATTTGTTTCGGAAGATTTGAAAGAGTTGAAATCACAACACAAATCATTAGCACTACGTAAGAAATCCAAGTTTAATGAAAACTTTGTTTGTACTGGGGAACTTGTGGTATAAGCACGGCTGTTTGCAACTGAAGCTTTTCTACCTTATTGGAATCATTTTTGCGGGAACTAATATTCGCGGTCAAAAATAAAAAACGGAAAATTGCATTTCGTGGGTTTTAATTTTTGCGGTTTTGTCCTTTTTTGGAAAAATTATTTTCATTTTCCTAGGGATTTTTCTAATTTTTCGATAAAATTGGAAAAAATCGTATTTCGCGGGTTAAGGTAGATAAGGTAGATTGCGAAGTATAAAAGTATCATTTTTAGAATAAATTAAAACATTATCTAAATTAGAATTCCATTCTTTTTGTCAGACATTGGTGCATGTGAGGCCATCATGAATAAGAAAACGGAGGGAAGCTTTGAAGATGTATTGGCTATCGAGCAAGGTATTTGTTTACCTAGATATAACACTGATGTATTAAACGCTAATGGCCTTGGTGTTCTAGATTTAGAACGTCGTGGTTAAATGACATCAAATATATGAAAACACTCTTTTAAAAGTTATTTCAACTTTGTAATCCCGAACACAAACTCCTTGTGGTATAGAGGTTTTTCATGTTTGGTAAGTTACATAAGTTCCGCCATTATGGAAGCAAACGTTCTATTCTGTTACATAAATCACATTACAGAAATTCTTGACAAACAATACTTAAACAACTCTATTTCGAAACTCTATAATTCGAATCTTTCTGTAATTCGAACTCAAAATTTGATGTCCTTGCTGAATGTAGTGTTAAAGTCTCTCTATGATCAGAGGAAAATTCTCGATCCCTTAAAGATCGAATTAGAGAGAGAGTCAACTGCACTATATCATGACGAAATTCTGATGTTTTTGTCATCGATAGGTTATGGTTTTTTCACATTCTTCTTTTAAGCAATGTTTGAGGACACGCAATATAAAGATTCGTTGAATTTTGTTGAAACATGTATACAGAGACAAGTAAGTTATTTTTATTGAATCTCACTTTTTTTGTTATTTTGTTGTCCTAAAACTTGAAGTTTTATTTTGTTTATTAAGAATTGAAAAATGTCTTGATTCTGCAAGGCACGCTGTATAATGACTCTACATGCATGTAATTAAAAAGTCTTGATATTTCAATATAATCATAAAAAAACAGCATGTAAACACTACTCATTCCTTTGAAGGGAGAGGGTGATCCTTCTATTGTGTTTCAACTGCGCCCAACCCCTTCATCCCTCTTTTTCACTCAAATTTCTTGTAATGAGTACAGAATTTTTTTCCTAACTGATTTACTAAGCCAGGATTTTTTACTCAAGTAAGTAATAGGCTTAATCCACTCCAAAAACAATTATGATCTTGAGAATGACAAAAGGGCAGAAATCGTTCTTCTCTTGAATATTACAATATGATAAATTATTTAGGCTGTGGGATGGGGGCTGCCCTTGATTGCTCAACGATTTGATGGACCTAAATTTTAAGGGGGGCTCTTTTTTAGCCTGGTGGGCTGAACCTGGACTGACGCTATGCATACGTTACGCCTTTGAAGGCTGCCAATTTCTTGTTGTCCCTAATTAATATTTTCTTCTATTTTAGAGCCCCTATCTGAACTGCTTAAGAATGATGAGCTTGCTTTCAGTTTGCAAAGGAGGTACATTAAATTCTTGTGATGTTTCGTCATAATGATTCAACAAATTTTATCTTAAAATAAGGTCTAAATACTTCTTCCTTAACCTGATGGCTATTTTGAGTTTATTTTCAACAAATTTTCTATACAAACTGCATCTCAAAACGCTACTGCTCTAACAGTATTACCGATGGACAATAGATTAGTGAAACTAAATTTCTTTCTTTTTCTAAAGGTATCGATTCAAAAACATACAAAAGTTTGCGGACACAATTTTTACATGTAAGCAACTTTAACATATACATTATATAATCGCACGATTGGTTATTTTTTCTTATTTGGCGTGCTTTCAAAGAGAGCAATTCATCGTTAATCACACTCTCGAAGGGGTGCCAATTTCTTCAAAATTGATTATTTTTAATACTTTTCACGTGATTGCATATTATAATCGTAGTTCATAAGGCATTCTGCCATTAAATTTAAATCAAATACAATGCAATTTATATTGATAATACCTTATCGATAGAAAGATCGTCGGTGAAATAATTAATTCGCTGGCAGAAAATATTTTTCGACAAAAAAGTTGTCATTTTGAAACGGAACTGTCTTCTCTAGTTTCTTTGGCAATCCTTTGTTTTTGTAGTATAGCACAAAAATGGAAAAAGAAGCGCTAAATTATTTAATTGGTCCAAAAACCAAGAATCATATGGTGGAAAATAGTCGTCGACAAAAATTTATCATCGCTCAAAAGTATTTGTCGTCTAAATAAGTTCGTTGGCTATAAAAATTTGGTATTTAAAGATATTCACTTTCCGTCAGTTTGATTGAATTGAATTCTTGTGTAACTTTAGTTTATTATTAGTCCTTAGTAAGTATTGTGTTCCGTACTTCCATTTGTAGAGCTTTGGATTTCACCATATGACATCGTTCAAGAAGTTCAAAGAAGCTGGTCTAATCAATGAGACAAATGATGTAAGAAAACACAATATTTTTTATACTTTTACTCGATTCTGAACCCAGGAGGGTGCACACTTTCAATAGTGGTCACTAAAACCCGAACATTTCCTCCCTCAAAGGGTTACGATTGCCTGGAAATCTAGTGCAAAATTTGCGAAGGTGCTTTTCCTCCTCTTTAGTGGTACAGGACGTAAGGTGCTCTTAGGGCCTTTCTTAAAGGTTTTGTATTTTTACATATAAGTGTCCCCGTTTCATATCAGATAGTGTCTATCTATTGTTATATTGTGCTGAATAAACAAAAAATTTCCCTTTTTTTGACCAATCTTGCTCCACATCTGTGTCAATTCAATGCGAAAAAGCTTCATGTAAAATAAAATTGATTAGCAAGCAAACGATTCACTGTTATTTAAAAACAAAATGTTTAAAGTCCGAAATACTGGGATACCCACGTTTGAATCTCGGTGTGATGTTGGGTTGTAACCTCTCAGGTTCGAAACAAGAAGGGCTCTGTGAAAAAATGAGTAAAAGTTTTTGCTTAATAGATTTTATGTAAGCGTCTCGTGAAAGATACCATTTAATATGTTTATACAATAAAAACATGAATACTTTCCACTATACATTCTGCTTGCGATAACAAAAAATATATTATAATTGTAGCATCGAACATGTAAACAAATTGTTTTAAGTCAACAAATTCACTGTAATCTTCTTCAATAGGTTGAAAAAAAATCTCGTTCTAAGTTTAATATTTGTGAAATCGAAGAGTTCTACTGATCAGTCGCCTGACCTCGGGTACTGCAAAAATGTAAATAACCGCATCACAAAACAATCCCAAAATATAAACAAGCGAAACAATTCCATCAGTCAGCATCGATCGCCCTTTAAGCGGAGCACCATTCAGCCGGCAACCGAAATAAATCAGATCAGGTAGTGTCCAAAATAAAAGGAAACTAGCGATCAATAGATTAGGTAAATAAAAACGTTTCTTGGCTCTGTTGAAATTGCTACATATCAGTTTACTACGTCGGAATGAGTTCGAGATCCTTTTAAAATGTGATAATTTTTCCGACTCGTTGTCATAATTTACCGTCAGTTTGTGATTGTTCTGTTCGCTGACTTCTGTTTCTAGTTCTATCATATTCTTTTTTAACGAGTCTTGGTGCCTCTTCGCCTCTTTACGGTAAAACCGGATTTTCTGACACAAATATCCGTACGTGAAACCAACAACAATGATCAAAAGCGCATGCGCAATTGGCCATGCATAGACTTCTAAAATATAAACTAGATTGGCTGCATGTGGATTAATTGTAAACAGAAACAATGTCACACTTACTATAATAATAAACACCAAAGCTAGAAGTATTTTGTTTCGCGAGTACGGCCATTTTCTGTCGTAATGAATGTCTAGATAAACAGCAAGAAAGCGATCAACAGTTAGCAAAACCATCACTAGAAAATACCACAGACCTAATCCACAACCTGTCATTATAGCAATGTAGTAATTCAACGTATTTGTGCCCGCTAGGTGTGACGCGCGGACGATTATACCACTGAAGCAGAAACCTAGCTCGATTACTGATAAATTGATGAGGTACAAACGTTGTTGAGGGCTTAAACGTTTCGAAGTTTTGATGAAACACAGTGATATCAATCCTATGCCATGTATGACCATTACGATAGTGTAAAATATAATTCCGAATGCTTTTATAGTTATGCTTGTTGAATTGAAAGTTGATTTTTCGTCTGTCATGTTTGACATTCTTCTTTTGCTTTCACTTGAGTTTTCGGTTTGATTTTTTATGTTTTCTTTGTCGTTTTATCACCTGAAAAGATTATAGTAGTTAGTTAACCCATTAAGTGGCATCATATAAGATTTTTTCCGCCCTGAACCTGTAGTTTAGTTATATTCACCCCGCATGGATAAATGTTCCACTTAAACTAGAAGATTATGTATGCAAGACAAACCTGTTGCGTGACCTGAATAGATTATAGCAGTTAATTAATCCATTCAGTGACACTAGTTTTATTCAACCCGCCCGAATAAATGTCCCACTTGAACTTGAAATTCATATTTATAAGAAACATTACTTGCAATGAAGGAGGTTTTTGAACACTCTCTTATAACCTATACCTGTAACTGCACAATCATTTACTTTTGCTTTGACAATCCTTCAAAGTAATCTGAACAACCTAGACGTAGTCTTGCTATATTTACGTATGAGTTTTCGAATCATACAATATTTATATCTAACAATGAGGAAATCTGATTTCATCAATGAGAACCTTACGCAACGGGATTAGTTTTTTTTTGTTTTTTTTGGACGGAGCTTTTAATCACGCATATGAGATTAAATGTATCAAACTGTCGCATTCAGTATTACAAAATGTCTTCTATGTCACGGTCAAAATGAATAGATGATAATCGGGACTGATAAGCCTTTTTTATGAACTACCTTATCGGCCCTTTTTATGCCGGCCCTTATTAAGCCACAGTCTAATTTTGGGCTTACGCCAATAAGGGCCGTTACTAACGCCAAAATTTGCAAAAATGATGTTTAAAATTTACATTATGTCATTTTTCGGTAGTAAATTGTTGAAAATTCCATTCAAAATCACTGATTTTCGTGAGGTCTTAGATATGGAGTAAAACAATGAGAAATAATGATCGAAAATTAACGCCGCTTTTAGGTAAAAATTGCAAAATCTTGGCCTTTTTTATGCCGGCCCTGAAATGAACTATTGTACGGCGTTCGTCAAATTTTAGGCGAAGTCCACCTGAATCTTGAAGATTTCTTGAAGGATAAAGAAAGAGTCCATAAGCATCAGACATAACTAGCGCTACAAAAAGGTTAAAGGCTCCCCAAGAGGGTGGCCAATGACCTTGACGGCCGACAGGGATGCGCCGCTGGACCCTGTTAGATATGAATGTTTGGTAAATTTGGGACCCTGTCATAACGAAAAATCTAGAAATTTCCCCGTTTGGAAAAAATATTTTGAGATTAGACTAAAAGTTGAAAAAAATTCAAATTTCCACCCTAAGAATTCTCAAAAGTAACCAAAAGTCGACCCTGTCGGAAACACATCTTATAAATTTGTAAATTTGGGACTAACTGTTGTGCGCAGATTTGTAATACTTGCGCAGATTTGTAATACCTGCGCAGATTTGTAATACCTGCGCAGATTTGTAATAAACTTTGCGCAAATTTATAATACTTGAGCTGCGCAGAAATGTAATACTTCTCTGCGCAGATTTGTAATTTGTAATTGATATTTTCATTGGTAACCAAATTCTATTCTGCGAACAAAATGTGTTAAAAATAATACCCAAATAAAGTTGTGATTATTGAGCACATCGAATAAATAATCAATTAATATTTCTTTTCTAAGCAGTGCTTTCATAAGAAATTTATCTGGTAATATAAAAATTGTTTATGAGAATAGCGCGGACATAATTTTTTATAAGAACTGCTTTTATAAGAAACTAACCAGTACTCGTAAAATGAAAATTATTTCTTGTCGATAACTGTTTATTTCAAAGTAAACAAGGTGCGAAGAATAACATGAACATGTACATTTTTTACAAGAACTGCTTTTATAAGAAACTAATCAATAACTTGTAAAATAAAAATTATTTCTTGTTGGTAATTGTTTATTTCGAAGTAAACAAGGTGCGAAGAATAACATGAACATGTACATTTTTTATAAGAACTGCTTTTATAAGAAACTAATCAATAACTTGTAAAATAAAAAAATTATTTCTTGTTGGTAATTGTTTATTTCGAAGTAAACAAGGTACGAAGAATAACATGAACATACTTATTTTTTATAAGAACTGCTTTTATAAGAAACTAACCAGTACTCGTAAAATGAAAATTATTTCTTGTCGGTAACTGTTTATTTCAAAGTAAACAAGGTGCGAAGAATAACATGAACATGTACATTTTTTACAAGAACTGCTTTTATAAGAAACTAATCAATAACTTGTAAAATAAAAATTATTTCTTGTTGGTAATTGTTTATTTCGAAGTAAACAAGGTGCGAAGAATAACATGAACATGTACATTTTTTATAAGAACTGCTTTTATAAGAAACTAATCAATAACTTGTAAAATAAAAAAATTATTTCTTGTTGGTAATTGTTTATTTCGAAGTAAACAAGGTACGAAGAATAACATGAACATACTTATTTTTTATAAGAACTGCTTTTATAAGAAACTAACCAATAACTCGTAAAATAAATATTATTTCTTGTCGGTAACTGTTTATTTCAAAGTAAACAAGTTACGGAGAATAACGTGGACGTATTTATTTTTATAAGCACTTCGTTATGAAAAAACAATTAATGATATGAAAATATTTTTGTCAACATTTTATCATTTCAAGAGGTAGTACCAAAATTGATGAACAATTTATAAGATGATATGATAAGAAAATATTGATTTGCTCTAAAACCACCTTCTACCTAGCTAGGAAACCTGTCCCCTCTGACTGGATTTATTTTATAACCTTTCATAGCACCTGCATTACATTCCAGCATGATATCTCAAGTGAAATTATTTTGAGTTAACTTTCTTTCAAAAAGAGTTTGATGGTTGAAGCTTTGGTATGTTTTTTTGTTGTTGTTAGATAGAAAAAATACATAAAGATGAAAAAAAAAAAAATGATTGGAACAATTTCCATTAGATTAAAATATATTGATTCGTTTCTTATAAAGTTGATTCTTATAGGAAAAATGAAAATACCTTAAGGGAACTTATTTTGGCGGGAACTAATTTTGGCGAATTTGGCGAATTTAGGCTAAATTCGCCAAAATTAGTTCCCGCCAAAATTAAATATTTTGCTCACTCGCCAAAATAAGTTCCCGCCAAAATTAAATTTTTTGTTTCCTTGCCTAAATAACCCTGAAATTCATCAAAATTGCTCAAAATAAGGCAAAATAGAACAGATTTACGCTGTCATTCGCCAAAATTAGTTCCCGCCAAAATTAAAAAAATTCACTATTCGCCAAAATAAGTTCCCGCCAAAATTAATTTTTTTTAAGATTTTCGCCGCTCGCCAAAATTAGTTCCCGCCAAAATAAGTTCCCTTAAGGTATTGAAATTGTATTCAAAATCCCATGTTTGTATTGAAAGAACCAACTGCCGAAAGCCAATTTCCATTAGATTGAAAGATATTGATTCGTTTCTTATAAAGTTGATGCTTATAAGAAAAATGAAATTGCTTAAAATTATTCCCAATCCATGTTTGTATTGAAAAAACCAACTGCCGAAAGCCAATTTCCATTAGATTGAAAGATATTGATTCATTTCTTATAAAGTTGATGCTTATAAGAAAAATGAAATTGCTTAAAATTATTCCCAATCCATGTTTGTATTGAAAGAACCAACTGCCAAAAGCCAATTTTCATTAGATTAAAATATATTGATTCGTTTCTTATAAAGTTAATGTTCATACTAAAGATATACAACCTTTGTGTGATTTTCTGATTATTTTCTAAGTCTTTTTTTCGAAACTTTTCTTCGTGGAAAACATATGTCCTCGAAGTAAAAATCTAAATTCCAAATTACAAATCTGCGCAGAGAAGTATTACATTTCTGCGCAGCTCAAGTATTACAAATTTGCGCAAAATTTATTACAAATCTGCGCAGGTATTACAAATCTGCGCAGAAAGTATTACAAATCTGCGCAGGTATTACAAATCTGCGCAAGTATTACAAATCTGCGCACAACACTAACTATACTCGAATAAGGGGTCCCCTCTCTGCAAGTCAAGTTGGCGTAAGGCTTAATAAATTTATCAGAACATAGAATTATCAGAAATATTTTGACGAATCCTTTGTTAAACTGACACATCAATCCATTCTGAATCACGTTAAGTTTGAACAAAATTTTTCATTTATTTTTTCTCCTTATTCACTAAAACTTTGATTGATTATTGGATAATATTGATTTTCTTGAATCACGCTCTTCTTCTAAAATGGGCATCATTCATCTGTAGACCGTTAGAAAAACCACAATAAATAATAAGAAAATATCACAACAGGAAGGTGGGTATTTATTCTGAAACCACGACCTACAACCCGTAACCAACTTTAAATAATTTGGATTTTTAATACGTGTTTTTTCCCTAAGAATACACTTTATAAGAATGTCCATGATGAAAATGGCCAAAAAATTAAGAATATGCTAAGAATAATCACCATCAGCTACTCAAGCTATAAAGAATGTTATTTTTAGAGCATTTTCAATTAGAAATCTTCCATTACCCCCATCTTGCTTGAGACGTATGTACTTAATGTTAAATCTAGTCTGAATTAGGATATTAACCTAAGAATGCTGTAAGAATTATTTTAGGATGATTTTCCCAAAAAAGTTAAGAATATCCATGATAAAATGGATTTACACCATTCTTATAAAAAAGCGTGTATAGAATACAATCTGGAGAATTTATGATATGCATACTGCAATGTCTTGACAATCACACCATATACCCAATAACTGATTAGTTGTAAGTGACGTAAAATCAGTCAATAACAATACGTCAATTGATTTGCAAACAATGCAATGTTAGAAGAGACTGTTGCATATCATGAATATGACATTTTTCAAGAGTTGACCCCCGGGGGGACATAAGAATTCTGACGATGTTTACGGTTGTTTAATTAACAGACATCAATACTTTTTTCAGTTTAGTATTTCCTTATTCAAAATCTTAAGCTGAAATCGAAATCAACTTGTCACAATATTTTAGAACAGTGTTTGCAAATATTCAGGGTACTCTCCCTTTTTTAAACCGTGATATAAAAAAATGTATACGGAACTTGTCTGTTCTACAACATCCTAGTTCGATGATAATGTTTATTTATACATGTTTTTTTACAAGGGACGTTAACTTGCCTAGGAGCCTGGAGTTCCTTATTTTTCCAGAAAATTTCAGCCTCAAAGTTCTTTATCGAATTCCTTTTTTACTAAGCTGCTAAGATTGGATTTGCTAAGTATGTAACTTGTGTATAAGTATGGGCTACAGAAAATGTTTATTTGAATATGTTATTTCGTCAACATTTTGTCATCTTTCTGTTTAGCCTTTTGTAAATGTGTGCAAATTCAACTCTAACTTTCTGTTCCTTAAATATTTTAAACATATGGAGATCATTATTTTGTGAGCAATGCTACAATTGAAGTAAATTGTGAATGTAAAGTGATTCCAATACTATCCAACAAGTTTTCGATCTTCAGTAGGAAGAGCATTTTAGGAATATTTTTAGGCTTAAAACCCAAAAAGTTAGGAACATCCGAAAGCTTCAAAAATTGTGGATGTTCTTATAAAAAAATGTGTAGTTGTAGAATGAATGTATCAAGTAACTTGTAAGACGAGTTTTCCGTATTGGAATCATCTTCTTTTAAGCAAGGTGATATTATCGCATATTATCATATATAGCAAACCTGTGAAATTTCTAAAAATAGTCTTTACTAGGTTGTACTAATATTTATTGGGTCATTTCTCTCGATTAAAATTATTTAGGTTTAGGAAATTTTCAAATATAAAATTCCTTTCATTGCTGGTAGCGATGTGCCTCTCATTAAAATGATAAAATAAAACTCTTACTAGAAGTGTTAGTAACACTAAAAAGCAAAGCTTGGTCATGGGTGGCGCCTGTGTGTAATATACTGGGAAATTTCCGAAATTTCCTCAGGGGATATAAGATTCAGCAAACTGTCCCTGTAGAAGTTCACAGAAAATGTTTCTGTAGCACTCTCTCCTAAGTGTTACTTCCTAATCATTCTGCCCCGTTTTCATAGCCCGAATTCTATCAGATTTTCTACAATCTTAGTACGCTATTCCCCCGGGTCTTTCTCGAAAAATAATAATCTACTCTACCTTGCGAAACAAAACCATATTAGCTCTGTCACACTGCTTTTCACTTTACGTGAAACTAGAAAAAGATCCGTCTGAAACTAGAAGATTTTACAAGACAAAACTTTTCATTCTATTTAGTAAATTGAGACTTGTTATCATTTTAACTTTAGTAAATATTTTTCGCGACAAGTGCAAATTTTAGTTTCATACAGCACCCTCTACTCTACATAATAATAATATGATATTGCATTTGTTGTAACATGAACCGCAACTTCGACTTACTACAAATTCTATACTCCAAATCATTTTACTAATGGACACACCAACTTCAGATTTATAAAGCACGAAGGGCTAGATGTCGTTCTTTGGCTAAAAAGTGTGCCGTGGTTTAGGTAGGAAATCCTACTTATGTCACGTGACATTACAATAAAATTTCACCGCTTGACCAATCAGAAGCTTCGCGGGTTTCCGAAAACAATAGCAGCAATATTTTTTTGCGATATTCATTTTTTTTTGCCTGCGATGACTTAAAGCACGACATCTAGCCCTTCGTGATTTATAGATCTGTGGAAACACCTACTTCAGATCTTTCTGCTTAACAAAATGAATGTTTATCCTATTGAAAGCAAATCTGTGATAAAACTAATTACTTTTGAAATATGGCCCGTTTTTTCAAAAGCCAAAAGGACCTCTGCTTTTGATTTCAAGATTTCTAGCCTATTTTCGATTCCCTTTTCATAACTTTAGTTTTTCATTAAAAAAAAAGTTTAAAGGTTCTTAACTGAGCTTACAACATTTCATCTCAACCTTTGATAACGGATGAAGAGTTCATTTTTAATAAAAAGATTCGCCATATTGACCCAAAAAAACATCATATGAAAAGTCCGCAAAAAGTTTTCATTAAATAATTTGTCTACTCCATATAATCTACCTTGATGAAAATTTTTGATTAAAAATCTTTGAAGAGGACTTTTTTTAATAACGAGAAGATATATAAACTGTCACGTGACAAATATTTATTAGAATTATGTTAAATCTTCATTCTGATTTTGAATTTTAAGGAAGCCAAGTAAAGACTTTGACCATATTTGCACGTGACGGTTCCGTTTCATGGGCCCCGTCAACGGGGGGGGGGGGGGGTTTGGTAGACCATGTCATACGTTTTTAAGAGTTACTATTTTAAGCTGGTTTGAGACCAAATTAAACCACAAAAACTATTGTTCTTCCCAATTAGACATCGTTCCAAAATGTTGGCCCCCTCACTCAAGATGGCTCGCCGGGGGTCATGCGTTTCGCTCCGAAACGAAATCAATAGAATGGCTTCATTTCGTTTCGGAGCGAAACGGAACCGTCGCTTGCGAACATGGTCTTTGCCTCGAAATTACTTTTGAAATTACTTGACACCGACCTATTCGTAGCGGGGAACAAAACATTGGGTCATTCCATTTCATATTCATACAAGGGGGCTGGACTAACATTTTCAAATGGGTCTTTAAGAAGAAATTCAAGAGGTTTAAGGAAAATCTTTGCATTTTTCATAGTGGTTTTTAAAATTTGAAATGTTTTTTTTTCAGGGACCTGGATGACAAAGCATCATCATCCCATGTTTCTTTTTCAAGGGGTTATTTTTAAACTCGTTTATGAAATTAAAGTTTCAAGGAGATTATAAAATGTTTTTTTGAAAATTTCCTAATGGGTGAAAAAAATCATTTTAGCTCACCAACTTTAAAAGAAAATTTTTTACAAGAACAAAAGATTCCTTTATCCAGGTTTTTTTTTTGCAAATTTCACCATTTTTCCAGGTGATATCCGCACACTTTCTAGAACTTTCTTTGGCTTGAAAAGCTCCAATGAAGTATAAACCCGAAGGGCTAGAATCGAATCTCCTTGGTAGGATTTGAAGCCAACAAATCCTACCAAAGTTGCGCGGCCTAGCGCAACCCGCCTGGTTTTTACACAAATGACAGATTGAAACCAACACTTAACCGCTGAATTTTGAAGAAAAAAATATCACTCGAAAACAAAAGAATTGCTAGATTCAATCCGTCGTCAAAAATACGGCGCATATTTTAAGGCTTCACTTTTTCTTGCCTGAGAAAGGCTAAAGATTCGATTCCAGCCCTTCGAGCTACTTCATTGGTTCTCCCGCCCCCTGTGTGGATATAGAATAGAACATCTCATTCTCAGTACTTTAAATAATTATTTGTTACTTTTGACATGGGTTTTATACACTGACAAACGTCAGCAGAATCAACCTCCACCCAGCCAGAGAAGGCCAATATTAATGATTTCGCTGATTATTTTTTCTCAAGTATATGGACAAAAGAAATGACCGGTTTTGTCTTTCAGCCTTTCAAACTGCATAGATATCTAAAGGTATCTAAAAGTAGCAAGATCTTTCAGTAATCTGAAAAAAACATCGTTTCGGCGATGACTTCGTGCTTCAATTACATTGTCCGTATATGGACATTTTCTTCATTTTATGAATGTTTTAAATTAGCTTTTTTTTCTTCGGTTTAGTTTTATTTCATCTCGCCGCCAATCTTTAACGTAATACATATACTTTATCTCCCAAAACTACATCTTTCATCTGTCTGTGATAAGACTCTATTTATCACCAAGTATAATCAATTGTGAAATTTCAAAAAATGTCTCTTTTTGTGAAACTGATAAGTCACTGACAAAACGATTTTCATTTCAAAAATGACGTCATTGTTAAGCAATTTAATTGCAAATTCAACCTGATTTTCCGCTGGTGGATTTGCGGTCGTCCTGAATCTTTGATCAATAGGTCTTCATCAATAGGCTACCTTAAGTGGATTGAATTTGGTGTGGATAAATGTTCGTGATTCCTGCGGATTTTGGACATTTTTGCGAAAATTAGTCCTCGCCATAATTTAACATCAAAAGTTTTAGCTAAAAACACTAGGAAAATTGGTTAAAAAAGTTTCCACACAAAAATTTTGGATTCTCAATTTCCAAATGGAATTATGGAGTTTTGCATGACCGCGCGCAACGGTTTTGAAAAAAAAGAGAACTGATCCCTTTCGATTATTTTTCGCATTGACTTTACTTAACTTCTTCATCAATGCGAAAAATAATCAACTTAAGGTAGTGGTCCTTTGATGTGTCGACATCCCCAGGATTCAAATGCGCTTACAAACCGACAACCCGACAAACCCCAATACAAGGGATGGGATCAGACCTTTTATTTTTTTTAAACCGTTGCGCGTGGTCATGGGAAACTCCAAAATCAAAACTTTTCGATGCTGAAACTTTCCCTAACCTTTAGGGCTTTAAATGTTTCTGATAAATCTTGCTCCACATCTGTATCAATCCAATGTGAAAAAGCTTGTGAATAAAAATTGATGAGTAAGCAAACGAAATCTTTCTTATTTTATAAAAACAAAATCTTTAGATTATCTCATCAATGAGATCCATCAGCACAATAAATTCAACCATTTTTTCATCAACCTTTTCGTTAGAAAGCACGACCAATATCTTGCCATACATAGGTGACTATGCCATTTCACAGTCGCAAAGCGTAATGGGTAATCAATCACCACTGCGCGCCAACGACGACTTACTATTTGTACAAAGTTTTGAAAAATTATGAAGATTATTGTGTTCAGCCAACAGAAAGCTGTTATAAAGGCGTAATCAGTCCTGATTACCCATGATCCTTTTCAACTGTGAAATGGCCTATAAATGGAAACTAGAAGCTTTTGAAGATGAATTGAATGATATCTTCATCGGAAATCTTCACTTTTGATGAACTCCCTTATTTCATTTATTCATAAAGCCTTAGAGAGAGTCCCGTTGTATTATTAAAAATGATTCTTCATTTGGAAGGGGACCTTTTTTATTTATTTTATTAAAATTGAATTGAAGCTGAAAAATTTGTCGCGATATTTTATATATTCATATCCGCTATAAAATCACTTTAGGTGTGGCTGTCTCGTTTTTCAGAAAACCCAAAGTTTCAATTGAATAAAACCAATAAGACTTGGAATTGCACTCCTAAGATTTTTGACACCCGGACACCTTTTAATTCTTACTTTGAGGTTATTTATCATGAATATTGTGGTTCAAGGAACATGGAAGGAAAGGGTATTAAACATTCTATTTGTTGCCCTTTTACACCGTCCCTATGTAAACTGTCGTGGTGCTCGAAGCTGGCCATGCTCGAGCTAATGACAACAAAATTTATATTTAAAAGTTTTTGCCAGATATCGGCCTGACTTACCGCTGGAAGGTAAGGAGACGGGTTGGTACCCTTTATAGTTCCTGGGTCAAGGCTCAACAGATTGGACACGAATTTAGTTCATAATAAGTACTCAATATTAAAACACGATACCAAGAATAAAATCCAAATAAATATATACAAAAAGTTCATAAGATATCCGCGTCCGGATGCGCCGCTCACCGCGGTTTGTTTATTTCACTCTGCGGAGATCCTCAACTCCGCAGACTTTTCCGTCTCTGGGTTTAATTTCTGCATGTCATCTATATCAAATTTCTAATTTCTAATTCTAAGTCTTTATTCCAAGCGCAAAATGTTCTCTTCATAGCTCGATAGTTCGTTAATAATTTAGATTTATTCTATCTCTAGATCGTTCTACAGTTTTTTCACCATGACAAAACACTTTGAAGCGTCGGTTGTTTGCTATCGCCCGACTTCTAAGCAATACCAATAAGGATCATAAATTACGCCGAATCTTTATGAAAGTCGCTAAATTGACGGCGAACATTGACTAGGATTTGCATCCAAAAATTTTGAATTTTTTGTTCGAAGATCGAGGCTCCTTGCGAAGTTTTGTTGACATAGCATAATAATTAATAGCTTCCTTCCTCTTGTAGTAACAACTAATTCAAAATGATTCATGTAAAAATTGTTAAAAGTTAATTTCGCCTTGAGGTTGAAAAAACCACAAAGGTTAAGCCATTTTTACACCGATTGATATTATGCCGGCCCTTAAACTGTCGAAGGCTAAAAAATAACGCTAAAGAATATCGGCATAAAAAGAGTTGACCAAATATTGAATTTTATTTTTAAGAAATTTCAGAAATATTATACTTGTCGTAAAAAAACCGAAACCATTTATTGTCAAGTCCAAATGAGTAATAATTTTTTACTTTATTCTTTAGAAAAGAAATCTGTTTCCAAAATCACGAAAGAAGTTTAACTTGGTGAGTATTGCTAAATTAATCTCTCGAATTTGAAAAATTGCACAAGATTTACTGATTTTTTCATTGTTGGCAACCGCCAAAATTTAACCTTGGGAGAAATTTTCCCGTCGTTTTTCCATAACAACACCTTCTATAAGTTTTACGAAAGTTTCTTACAAATTTTTTAAGTTGTTGAAAAAAGTTTGATTTTTTTTTCAAATCTGACAGATCCCAAAATCACCAGAAGCAGCAAGCAAGGGTCCAGTACCAAAAGATTTATCCTATGTTTTTGGTGGTGCATATACACCCTTCCTCGTCAAAATTGTTGAACAGGTACTTTTCACACACAATATTCAAAGATTTATATTGTTATGCACGTTTGACATTCGAGTTGCAATTTACTAAAAAAATAAAAAGGTGTTTTGGTTGCCCGGTGGGGGGGGGGGTATTAGAAATATAAGTTATAATTGAAATGACTACATTCTAGGGTTTAAATCCCAGGGCGTGTATTATTATGGTAGAAAAGTCAAGGTCTTTTTTTGTTTTAGAAGGTGAAATCCAGGGGAGGGGGATTTCTAATAATGACATGGGCCCCATCAACGGGGGGGGGGGGGGGGGTCCATGCCCCCACTTTTTGGTAGACCATGGCATACGTTTTTAAAAGTTACTATTTTAAGCTGGTTTGAGACCAAAGCAAACCACAAAAACTATTATTCTCCCCAATAAGATATCGTTTTAAGGTGTTTTGAGGGTGTAAAAAGTGAAAAATTTTCAAACTTCCGAGAAAGCAAGATTCTAGACTCGTTGGAATTCTGTATTATTATGCTAAATTGCAGGAGTTTCTTCTCAACAAGCCCAGTGATCGATATCAATTTTTCTACCAGTGCGTTGTTGAAGTCTGTCACCTTTAAAAGCCACCAAGAGCTAGCCTTGTGGGTCAGCACTAAAAAACTGCACTACATGTTAATTTTTATAAGCATAACGCTTATAAGCATATGAAGGCTCAAATTTGTAGATTTCCTAAGCATTACATTATAATTTGCCAGCCAAAAATATTTTATAGTCTTCAATTTTTTTCTGTTCCAACACACACTGTACAGTATGTGAATGAATACGCCATTGCTTCAAACATGTTTGGAAGCCGTCAAGTAAAAAAGAAATTGCCATATTCCAATTATGTTCAACATTTGAACGCTGTTTGAACCATATATTTGCAAAATATCTGAGTTTTATGCATACAAAGCATACACAACATATCAAAATAACCACTTCATAATAGCTTCATAAGCATATGAAAAGCATAAGCTTTGCCTGGATGGTTTGAAAGCTTAAGCATACACGAGCCTTTACCAAAGGGGCAGACACTTTCTTATAAAAACAACTGAACTAACGTTTCTTTTTTGTTTTCGTTTCATGTAGTTGCTGACCAAACCATACATCGGAGGTGTGGAAGAAATTTTCAAATCGTTACAAATTCCCGCCACGGAATACAAAGCTGGTACTTCTGCTAGGCGTAAGATTGATCTTTTAAATCTATTTTTCTATCCAATAACTAGGTATACATCGCTCAAATTTTTCATTAAGAATATTTTTTTCGTTGAGGTGTCTTCAGATTCTTAGCAAATATCAGTAGTACCTTCAATTTTTATCTTGTTGTATTTTTCAGAAACTCAGAGCAATTTCAAACCATCTCAAATGGCGCTGAAAACAGTTTTAGTGGTTTTCATTGGTGGTTGCACCCACACTGAGATTAATGCTTTGCGATTTATTGGCAACCAACTTCGTAAGTAGAATTTAATCTAACGAATTATTTAGGTTGTTTGAATTACAGAGAAATAAATACATGTTTTTTTTAGAATAAACTATATAAGAACCTCGATGGCCAAAGTGTTAAAAGCAACATTTTTAAGGCTTTGCGGACTCTAAAACACTGAATTTCTTAGGAAAATGGACCAAAATACTCAAAAAATGGCGAAAATAAGAACATGTTAAGAACATTTTTAGGCTTCAAAAAGTGGATGTTCTTATAAACAAAAACGTGTAATTTCTAGACTTCTAGTTTCTCCATGACTGACTGAGAAGAGAATGAACTAGAAATATATTTGTGTAACAGAAATAAGATTTAGTCCACATTTGAAGAAACTATCTTTCTTGGAAAAGTTATAGCTGGTTATAGTGATGTTTTCTTTGTTTGAAAGTACCTTATTGTAACTAATTTTCCCGGGAACTAATATTTGCGGTCGAGAAAAAAATCGGGAAAATTGCATTTCGTGGGTTTTAATTTTCGCGGTTTAGCCTAGTCTGAATCGCAGACCTCTGTTGTATTGTGAAGATGAAATATCGAGACAGAGACATCGAGACAAGATAATAGATATATTATTATTCTTTATACTATATATATATATTGTTAGTTATACGCATGCGCCGTTACATTTTGAGTTTATCTTTTGTACATATTATGGTAGTTGATAGTTGGATATTGAAGAGATATACTTTACACACCGTGTTTACAATATTATATTGGCGACGAAGATAAATTTATGGTTCGTTGAACATTACTTATTTTGAAGAATGGCTACGTCTACAGAGCCTGCTGCTGTTACAGTTTCGTTACCTGCTTTTCCACAGTTTGATGTGGAAGAATTTTCTACGGTCGCTATTCGTTGGACCAAATACAAGAAACGTTTCGAGAATTTATGCACTGCCTTAAATGTTAGCAACGACAAACAAAAACTTGCTATGCTTATGAACTACGTTGGGGAGAGAGTCAATGATATTTACGACAGTTTACTTGCGGATCAAGAGGAAACCTACAACAACGCTATTCAACTCCTGGATGCACATTTTAAACCTCAATCAAATACCAGTGTTGAAATTTACAACTTCAGACGGCTGGATCAAGAGAGTGACGAAAAGCTGCACCAGTACTACACAAGGTTACGTACTCAAGCCTTAAAGTGTGATTTTGGAAACCAAATTGATGTCGAACTGAAACGACAGATCGAGCATGGTACCAACATGCCATTATTGAGAAGATATAGTTTTCGTAAACCTGAACTTACATTGCAACAATTGCTGGTCTACGGAAAAGATTTGGAGGATACAGAGTTTCGTACCGACGTGTTTGACGATTCCAAGAAAAAGTGTACAGATGAAGAAATCAATAAAATCGGTCGGAGATTCGGTAAGAAACCATTCCAGGGAAGAAAAGGAAAAGATTCGATCGCAGAAGATTCAAAAACTAAGAAATGCTACCGCTGTGGGGGTAAATTCCCGCATTCAAATAGATGCCCCGCAGTTGGAAAGAAATGCAATTTTTGTAAAAAGATTGGACATTTCGAAAGATGCTGCATGAGCAAAAACAAAGCTGCAAAAACAAGTGCAATCGATACATGTTCCTCTTCTTCTCTTCCTTTTATTTTGAGTGATTCTGAGGTCGAAAGTGAGGGGGCCGAGAGTGAGGAGTCTGTTTGGGCGATGTCTGAGGAGAAACCTGAGAAAAGCGAATCCGTTAATGCTACAAATGTTAAGGACTTATTTGATGTTAAATTGACTGTTGAAAAGAAGCACAGAGTCGAATTTTTAGCCGATACAGGGAGCAAAGTTAATATTTTGAACTTCAAAACCTTTGACAAACTGAGAGAGAAAAACAAAAAACTGAAATTGCAAAAAACAAACGTGAAAATTATCACGTACGCTGCTACGCAATCAACCGTGAAATTGATGGGAGTTGTTAAATTACTAATTGAAAACAAAAGAAATTTCTTTGTGAAGACTTTTACGTCATCAACACAGATGCAAAAAACATTTTGAGCGGAAAAACGTGTCTTGAACTGAATTTGCTTTCGATAAACATCAATTCTTGTGAAGTGAATAGCTCAAATATTCCAGAACATTTGCAGCCCATTATACACAAATATAAAGAATCGTTGTTTTCGGGAAAGGTCGGTAAAATAAAAGGGACAAAGGTGAAACTACATATAAATGAGAGTGTAACCCCCGTCGCAGAGAGAGAACGCAGAATTCCTTTTGCTTTGAGAGATGAAGTGAAAAGAACTATTGAGGAATGGGAGAAAAATGATATTATTGAGGACGTTACGTCAGAGCCTACCCCTTGGATAAGTCAAATGGTTATTGTTCCCCCAACAGATGGGAAGAAATTTAGGGTGTGTGTTGATATGAGAAACGCAAATGAGGCTATTGAGAGAACTCGTTACCCTACCCCTACGGTTGAAGATCTTATTGGGAAATTATCCGGTGCAAAATACTTTACAAAATTAGATATGAACAGTGCTTTTCATCAACTCGAACTTGACCCTGAATCTCGTTATATTACCGCTTTTCAAACGGAAGACCGTATTAAACGTTTCAAAAGGCTTTTATTCGGACTTAATTCTGCTCCTGAGGAACTTCAGCACATTTTGAGATCTATTTTAGCCGATATACCCGGAGCTATGAACATGGCCGACGATATACTTGTGTACGGTAAAACACAAGAGGAACATGACACTGCTTTAGAACAGACACTTGAAGCTTTGGCTGAAAAGGGAGCTACCTTAAATCTGAAAAAGTGCAAATTTAATAAACGTCACCTTGAGTACTTTGGGTACGTTTTCTCGGAGGAAGGTATGCGACCTAGCGAGTCGAAGTTTCGAGCGCTGAAAGAAATGTCGCGACCAGAAAATGCTAATGCTGCTAGGAGTTTCCTAGGTTTTACAAATTACCTGAAACGATTCATACCCGATTACAGTACGCTTACCCATCCGATACGTCAGTTGCTTAAGAAAAACGCTCACTTTAAGTGGACGGATGAATGTGAAAAGTCGTTTAAAACTATTATCGATATGCTTTCCGATGAGAAAAACCTTGCTTATTTCGATGAGGAGAAAGAGACTTTGGTATACTGCGACGCTAGCCCTGTCGGACTTTCTGCTATTTTATTACAACGTACTCCCGGTAAAGACGATTTACATGTTATTAACTACTCGTCTCGTGCTTTAAAAGACGTCGAATGTCGCTACAGCCAAATCGAACGCGAATGCCTTGGTATGGTTTACGCTGCTGAGAAGAACCATATCTACCTTTTCGGTCGAAATTTTACGTTATTTAATGACCACAAAGCGTTAATTAACATTTTGAACAATAAGAAACGCAACATACCGCTTCGAATCGAAAGAATGCTTTTACGTTTACAAGATTATGACCTCGAAGCCAAACACGTTTCTTCAGACGATAACATTTCTGATTACACAAGTCGGCATCCGGTTGATCAACCAAATACAACGAACAGTTACATTGAGACTTACGTTAACATGGTTACAAATTTTGCAACACCAAAAGCCTTCAAGATTGAGAACATTGCTACAGGAACAGAAAACGAAATCGAATTACGAATCCTCAAGGAGATGATACAAGCCAACGATTGGTACAAATTAGATGAGCCACAGAAACATGAACATTTACGTAATGTTAATATAGACTTGCTTAAACAGTTTCGTAAAGTCAAAGACGAACTGACCGTCAATCTCAAACATGGTGTCATTCTCAAAGGTAACCGAATCGTTCTACCTACGAAATTCTACGAAGATGCTGTACGCATTTGTCACGTTGGACATCAAGGCATCGAAAAGACGAAACAACTTTTACGAACGAAAGTATTCTTTTTCGGCATGGATAAGATGGTCGAAAATCGTATCAAGAATTGCATCGCATGCCAATGTACTGGCCCATCCAAACCACCTGCTCCGATCAAACCCGTCGAAGTTCCTGACGCCGTGTGGGACACTTTGCACATTGACTACCTGGGACCAATCCCAGTTCTCAACAAATACGTTCTCGTTATCATCGATAAGCGTTCACGTTATCCAGAGATTGCTTTTGTCAAAAGTACAACCGCCAAAGCATTGATCGACGTACTTAATAAGACATTTGCAGCTTATGGTAACCCTGCGAAAGTCATTACCGACAATGGTCCCATCGAAAGAAGTTCGAAATTTCATGGAGGAAAACGGCATTACTCATCACCGAATCACACCATTATGGCCACAAGCAAACGGCCAAGTCGAAAATTTTAATAAACCGCTAATGAAAGCGATTCGCGCCGCGTACATCGAGGGAAAGGATATGGAGACAGAAACCTACAAATTCTTACGACAATATCGAGCCACACCTCATAGTGTTACAAAAGAAGCACCTGCTGATCTGATGTTTGGTCGTAAACTTCAGCACTCACTACCGCATGTACCGTCAACCAAACCAGCCAACACCGACGCCTTAACGAAACGTGATTTCAAAGCCAAACAGAAAGCTGCTGAATACGCAAATCACCGTCGGCACGCTACAGACCGCACCGTTAAGATTGGTGATCAAGTTCTCGTAAAGCAAACGAAACGAAATAAGTTGACGACATCTTTCGACGTAGTTCCGTACATCGTCACCGATATTAAAGGAACAATGATAACTACAAAAGCACTGAATTCAGACAGAACATTGACTCGTAACGTTTCTCATTTTAAGCCCCTTCCTAAGACCGCTGAGTTGCCTAAGTTTAGGGGAGGGAGGGAGGACATGTTTGATGAGGAGGAAGATTGTGAAAAAGACTCGGGCATTCAACGTAAGATGCCCGTAATACGGAAATCATATCCTAAACGAAACCGACGACCTATTTCTGAGTGGAGAAAGTACTGAGAGTGTGAACCTGTATATAGAACGTTGATACTGCACTTTAAAGTTTATCATTTCAGATTGTTCCTGACCACGCCCATCTTTGTCAATCAACCCGGTGAACATCACATTGCCAAGGGGAAGATGTTGTATTGTGAAGATGAAATATCGAGACAGAGACATCGAGACAAGATAATAGATATATTATTATTCTTTATACTATATATAGTCAAAGAAGTATTGAACCTTCAACTATTCAAAAAATGTAATAAACAAAAAGAGACAAAACAATACCAACAAGAGGACACAACAACACAACATGTTCAGGATGAATATTCATAAAATGGAAACCAGGTCTGTGATATCAAATGATGACAAAAGATCTAAACTATTTGTACATAATTCTGATGGAGCAGAAAAACAGAAATGGGACAATGGTGTATTCTTCGGAAGTATCTCAAAAGCAAAAGTGCACATCATGATCTAAATCGACCAAAAGGAAAGAAGCAACTCAATGTGAGAAAAAGTAAAATTAAACACAAGTAAAAGTGACTCAATATGAATCAATTAAATATATTCAAAGAAAACACAAACTCTGTTCTTCAGTTTTCAACCTACATAGGATTTCGGCCATTTTCGAAAATATCCTCCCTAATGATATAAACAGGGTAATGTAGGTAGGCCTAGCAATGTTGATCAGGCATCACCACAGATGAGGTCGTAAAAATCAATGTGTTTCTTTGAATTATTAAAACGCGCGCAAAAGTATAAAAACAAACTCAAACATAAAACCTACGGACCTGCCGAAGATACCAAAAACTAGCTAGAGAAGTACTACCCACTGGACAAAGTTGCCACATCTTTGACCCGTTCTGCCACTAACGTTGCAGATAATACATTCGAAGGTAAAGAAAAAACACTTGAAATAGACTGCCACCATCTATGACAAGGGAGAAGAAGATTGAAAGGATGGAAAAAAGCATGAGAATTTTTTGAAAAGTTATATATATTGTTAGTTATACGCATGCGCCGTTACATTTTGAGTTTATCTTTTGTACATATTATGGTAGTTGATAGTTGGATATTGAAGAGATAGGATATACTTTACACACTTTGTTTACAATATTACAATATTATAACCTCTACAAAACCCCTGGTAGTATAGGTCTGCTTAATGATCTACCAACCGCTTTCCGATTCGGTTCGATGTATTTTACAGAATCTTAGCGAGTAAATAATTTGATTGACATTGATGTGCGCGAAAAGACGACCGTTTCGAACGTTTTCAATAGAATGTTTACATTCGAAATTCGAATCCCAGGCCAGAAAAACAAAACAGAAAGAAAGATAAAAAACAATCTGATGCGCGCATTTTGTACAGTCTGTAGATTTATTTTTGACTTTTGCTTTTATAAGATATCTGGTATGTAAATTTATCAAAACTTTTGCTTCAGCTCTTCGGTCGAAGCTCAAAAATACAAATATGAACAAAAAAGTGAAAGAAAACAACCAAAAACACTCCAATCTCTTCAAAAGGATTGAAGCTAAGTACATGAAAAAGATAAACACAAAGGCCACACAGTATCGAAAAGTGGAATGCCAAAGCTGAAGAAAAGTTTTTTGTTTGTTTTAACATTTAACAAGGGAACAACAACACTCCCTTTCGTAGAATCATAAAGAAGTAATGTCAGAAATATTCAATATATAAATAACCCCCAAAATGTACTGTATATACATAACTAAAATACCTTGAAATAATCTGCAACATATCTGTAGAACTGACAAAACAATTATCTGGAGCCAAAGTGATCAAAGAATCCAGTGTGGTAAAAAAGTATACACTCATACAAGTCCAGATTCAAGCATCAAAATGTAGTTTTATGAAGCAAAATTTTGTTGGTGCACATAGAAGATACATCAGGGCACTTAAATTCAATAAATTTAATTTCTAATCTTTTACAAAATCTCCACATTAAACAAGAAAGGAGGAAGAGAAAGAAGCAAACTTCCTTCCGCCTACTTTTTTTTCGAAATCCCAATATATTTTCCAATTTATGATTCGGTGCCTCACAGAAAATGTAAACATTACGTAATGTTATATTTGTAGACACTCGCCAGCTAAAAATGTCTTTAGCCGTATATCGGCTAAAGGCGGCAAATCTCTGGACAAAGGAAATATCGCTTATTAAGCATCCTCTATAAGGAGCACGAATCCGTTAGTGGATGCCAGCAGCCTAGGTTTAGCCCTTTTTTGGACAAATTTCTTTCATTTTCCTAGGGATTTTTCAAAATTTTTGATAAAATTGGAAAAAGTTGTATTTCGTGGGTTCAAATCTTCGCGGTTTTACCAAAAAATTGGAAAAGCACTAAAATTAGTACTTTCAGGTGCCTGTAAACTGATGTGACCGGAAAAGATGGGGTTTGTAAAAATCTTTAAAATTTTTTAAAAAATCTGTTTTTTCTGAAACCCTAAATGGTTAAGATAATATTTAGATTTGGTTAGCGGTTTCGATAGTTTATTTTGATTGGGAGTTTTCGATCGATCCTTGAGATAGTGTCTCAATGATATAGTAACTGAGATAATTATATGGTTGATTACATTTACAATCCTGGCCATAATATTTGAGACAAAAGGGAAATTCCCACGAAATCTTATAACCGCAAGTATTTTGGAAGCGCTCTAAATTAGGTTAGACGAATAGAGTTTTAACTCTGAGTTTTAACATTAGACTTAAGTCTTAGGACCTTAGAATCTGAGGATCCAAAAGTCCCAGAATGGTCCAACAGGGCTCAGAATATAGCCTGGAAGTCAATTAACCCCACCCAAATCGAAATACTCGAATAAATTTATCAATTAGCCCAAAAACGACTTTCTCGCCCGAATTCCAAATTTTGAAAAACGAGGAAATAAGCTAAATTCTCAATATATTTTGGCCAGGATTGTAGCTTAGATTTGTAAAGGACGAGCGGGGCGATAAATCCGTAATAGCCCCGCTTTTTTGTAATCGCCCTGATGTAAACAAAAAATTCTATTGGTTGAAAGAAAAGTATCGTACGATATTTTATATTTTGATTGGTTAACAAAATATCGTACGAAATTTTTAAGCCCTCGTTTCATTGAAAACACTTCAAAATAGCCCTCACTACGTTTGGGCTATTTTGAAATGTTTTCAATGAACCTCTGGGTTATTAATCCCAAATCACCCTCTAAACCACGTTATTACTAGTACTAATCTTTTTCCATTCGTGTACACCTTTTTTTTATAAATGTTCTTAACTTTTTGAGTTTTAAGCCTAAAGGGCTCTGACCATAGTGAATTTTTCATATTTGCCATTTACAAAATATAGATTTCTGCCTGATTCAGCCAAAAAGACTATATGGCATGTTATACATTTTCTGTTAGGCCAACTATTCCTGAATCTGAAAATTAAAAGATCACAATGAAAAAATTTGATGAAGAAGAAAATGAAGACTTTTAAAAAGAAGAGTATTTCAACTTTGAAGACCTTATTTTCGGCGAAGAAAAAACATTTTGAAAATATTTTTGCGTTAGAAGGTGTATCGAACCAATTGATGATATCAAGGTGGGTAGTATCCCCAAGGTTAGTTACCTAATCACAGGAATCTTTAATTTTCGTTTCATTGGGTGACTTTCAAAGACATTTCACGTTTTGTGGTCAGCTTAGACAGAACAAAGTCTTTGCTGAGCAAACAAGGTTACTAATGAGACAAAGTAGTTAAGTTAAAATTCGAGACAAAGATTTTTAAATCGGGTCTTATAGTGATTGAGTTATAAGCTTTTGATATTGAAAATTGCACGTAAAAACACGCATATTAGGGGTATTGAATACATGTTTTTTCTTTTATAAGCATAGCGTTTATAAGCATATGCAGGCTCAGTTTTGGGTACCTAAATAATGACTCTATTGTTGGAGAACAATAGAATACTAAGCATAATGCGAGTCTGATATAGGAGCAGACACTTGCTTATAAAAAAAACATGCAGCATTTATGAACGTTTTCGGTTAAGATTTAGATCGAGGGGCAAATCACTAAAATAAATCTCGTACACAATTTTATTAATAAGAAATAAATCAAAAATAAATCACAAATCTTGTACACCATTTTTCTACTTTTTCGAGTGATTTACCCCTCGATTCAGATAATACATAGTATCTTTTATCATATATTTTTAAACACAACAACCATTATTCTTCACAGGATATCGTTTCATTATTCTAACGACGGCCATTGTGACGGGCGAAGAGTTCCTACAATCTTTTCTCGTGTGAGAACGTTATTGACTCCACGATGATGAAGACTACGTTACGTTGGAAACACGGAGACGGTGGTGACAAGTTGAGATGGCTTTACGTCTATAAGAAGGGACAGCGGAGAAAAGATTAATCGTCATTTTAGTATACTGGTTTGATGTCATTTTAGTATACTTGCCAACTTACTGAGGTTCACACGAAGAAGTTTTTTATCGTACTGGATATTCAAAAATGATATCTGACCAAGACTTTTAGCAAGTATCACGAATAACTTTGGAATCTGTGTGATGAAGTGATATTTTAATCATAGACCTTTTGATACAAACATGCGTTTGCTATATCGACGTTAAGATGAATGTTATTTGAACATTTATTGTTACCGTTTTATGGAGCTTTTGGGTGACCAATGAGAATTAGAAAATATGTACGAATTCGATACGAAATCGAATTCACTTGGAGATGTGGTGGAGATAATAATTTTTACTTCTGAGTATATCATGCCATAAACAATTTAAACTTTTAGGAGTATATTCTCAACTTAAGTAACAAACTGTTTACGATAGTTTTAAATTCTTAATAAATATCAATGCGAGCCACCACCATCACAGTCTCAATTTATCCACATGAACTGACAGGTTTGTAGTGTTTACCAATGAAATAAGAAAGATGAAGAAATTCATTCGCTGCCAATCGCTATCACTCCCACTGCCCGTTCAAAGGGAACAAGATACACGAAATAAGGTTCAGTTCTTGCTTTTTTACGTTTAGTTTTTTCTAATGAAACGATTTTTCAAATTTTCTATTTTGTAAAAAAATTATAAATTGTACATAGTAGGTAGAAATTATTTTTTCAAAGTGATGAAAATAAGAAAGGGCACAACAAGATAAAGTGAAGTAAGTATGAGAAAAATAAATTTGTAACTGTGCTTTCTCTCCTCCTTCGACAAAAAGTTCCCAACCTACTAAATGTTTTCGCTAAATAAAATGTCGCGAGAATCTACCACTGAATCCCTACTCAAGTGAGTTACGGCATGTCCAAAGAAAAAGTGAACCAGTTCCACTCACTTTCAAAATGTCAAACATAGCGGGAAAGAAGCGCCTTGTGATGTAGATCAACGTGATATGTGTATAAAAATTTTAGGTTGAGGCTATAAGAAGTTATAGCCCAAAAACCTGTATTATGACGTCATAAACATTACATAACATTACGATTTCGCTTGCCCATACATTGCGAGCTTGCCCTTCGCTCCGTATTCACAAAACTAAGTTGCTAACCTTTACACATATCTATCCTCCGTCCTATCCTAGATTTTTTCAAGGTGTTTAGAAAGCCCCCTCCTGGATTTAACCCTCTAAAGCTCTCTCATCTCTCCTGGGAAAAAAGAACAGCAGATAATTCCGTTGGTGGCTACCCCTGCTGCTCACATTCCTCGTATTATGCAGCCGTTTCTGGTGAGAAAATCAAGAATTTTTTTTTGCTGAGAAAAGCAAAATACGAAGCGTTGTGGCGCAATCCCGGGCAAGATTTTTCGATTTTGTCAACGTCAGCTTGATTTTCATAATGGGGCATTCTTTTGCAAAATCAAAACAAACACACGATTCAGATTTTTTTCAAATTATTGTTGAGCCAGTGTCCAGCCAATGAATGAAAAAAAGGAAAGATTGTGGGTGGTTGCTGCAAAGTTTCAGGTTTCTATAAAAGCAATCCCTCATATCGAATACAAACATTCTAGTTTAGCGTTGAAAGAATTAGGTACAGATGAGGAAGGAAGCGAACTACAAGAGCAACACAAACACAAGGTTAGGGGACCCGTCCATATTCATTTGACAACGCAAAACGTCAAATTGACGTTATCCTCTGAACCCCCCCACCCCCCACAGATAACGTCAAGCGATGTACTGATGTATACCAAAAGTTGTAGCCATTTTTCGTCAAAGTTTTCCCGTTCTGTCGCAAAGTTCGACTTGGTTGTACCCGTGCGTGTATGTGTTCTTTTCACTAATGACCTTTATTTAAAAAGAAATTAAAAGCTGCACTTGGAGCTAGGTCCGTGCCGTGCTTTAGGCAGGCGTACCACCTTCTTTGCCCACTTGTGCGATGTGGTTCACTCGATCGCGCAAACAATAAAAATGTGATGTAATGATATCATAGCGCGAACCAATGGGATTATGCGAGCAGCAAATTTTCATGTACTTCATACACAAATATGTTTTCGAAAGCTTATAAAGTATAGTGTGGTTGGTGGTTACAAATATCTGCGATTTTCACAAAAAGGTATACCTTTGATTTCTTATAACGTCAAACCTAACTTTTGAAAACCCCCCCACCCCCTCATAACGTCAATTTGACGTTTTGCGTTGTCAAATGAATATGGACGGCTCCCCTTAGCTATTCATCCTATTTTGTTTTTACTCTTCTCTTGTACACTGCCAGTCTTCTAGTTGCAAGCCTTTTTTTAAACAACCTTGTGTAATTTCAAATCGATTGAATAGACCTTTACCAGTGACCAGACAGTATCAATCGAACGAATCGAACGCCAAATCAATTGAACGCAATAATTGAATTGAACACAATCGAATAATTGCAATTCGATTGTCGAACAAACACCGGACACACAAAAGTCCAGTGTAAAATGAGGATTTTTTTTACCACCGGACTTAAGGAAGTCGGATGGCCGGTGTCGGAGAAGGATATTTTTTTCCACCGGACAATCGAAACACTGGAATTTTTTGTTTCATAAATGTCCGGCGTCCAAAATTCCCTGTATGCAACACCAGACTGACACAGGACTTATTGCGTCCGGTGTAGGGAAAGGATACTTTTTGCCAACGGACCAATACACCAGACAGTCCGGTGCGGCGGCAGGGTCCTGATTTTATTCGCTTTCGTACAATACTTAATAAGCGCTGGGCCGCCCATGCTAAAAAGCTCTAACAGAGTGATCCAATTTAATTTAATCGCAATCAAACTCATCGAACATAATCGTAATCGAACCAATGGAACATAGTCAACTATTAATCGAACCAATCTAACGTTACTCGAACGCAATCGAACACAATCGAATATTACCCAGGAATCGGCTGTTCGATTGAGATTCGATTACGTTCGACAACCGAATCGCAATTATTCGATCGCGTTTGATTACATTCGATTGGTTCGATTGCGATTTTTGTTCAAAGTTGTTCGATTGACACCGTCTGGCTTTAAGCGAAGGTGACAATCTATCTATACTGTCATCATTGATAAACAAACAAGTTAAAAGTAGGAATAAAGAACACTTGAAAAGACTTCACACTAGAATAAAGCAAAACACAGGCATATTAGGCGGTTTGTGTAATTTACGATGCGCGATCCAACGATTCACGATGCACGATGCACGATCCATGCGTGATTTATGTCAATTTATGTTAATTATTCTAATTATGCACGAATAAGTTTTGATAATGCTAGCTACAAACATCATATAACAATAACGAAAAAAAAATTAAAAAAGAAAGGGAAATAATTTATCATAATCAGAATGATTAAAATAACTTATTTCTTCTGTGTAGAAAAGCCAAAAATTGATAGCGAGAGAAAGAAAATGTTTGCCGCATACCTCACTCCTTTTTAAAATGAAAGAAAAAGCCTTGACGTCATAGAAAAGTTTTGGCGCGAAAAATTTATCAAAACACAAACTCATTTTTGTACGTTTATTATTTTTTTAAGAACAGTGAATAAGGTAAATAAGGAATCATTGGCTATATTACTTTTGGTGTGTTCTTATAAAAGCCTTTCACCAACTGAATTGCAACTGGTGTTTTTATTTATTCGATATTTTTCTTTGTTTGATGATCAAGTCAATTCATTTGATCTTTCTCAAAAAAGGTGAGTTTGTACACGCGCTCTCTTCATTAAAAACGTCTTCCCTACTTTACCACAACATTACCTGTCTCAATCCAATGCATTTGGTTGGTTTAATCGGAGAAACGTTTTTTTAAAGAAAGAAAGCAAAAAGGTTACAAGATATTCAATTCAAAGCATGGGCAAAAAAGTTTATGTTTTGATTTGATTTGATTGTCGAGGTTAAAATATATACACGCATACTTTACATTGATTTCCCAGGAATACAAAAGAGGAAATTAAAATATGGGAACTGTAAATGCATAATTAGAATAATTAACATAATATATGCATGGATCGTGCATCGCGCATCGTGAATCGTTGGATCGTTGAAATTACACAAACCGCATATTAGGCTAGGTCTAAAGCTCTAAAACAGTATCTAATAACATGAAAACCAGAATATGATTCTTCAATGGTCAAATCAAAACTATAAAGTGCACTTACAAACATAGTCTGGATATCCTAACCTGAGATCAGATTGTGAATGTTTTCTGCACACCACGCTGAAGCTCTAAAGGGATGTGTGAAAACAAACAATCTGACGAATATGCAATCTGGAAATCGTAAGGACCGCGTTCGTCTAAAAGGACTGGGAATGACAACAAAGTTGCGCGATTGTGTTTATGAATAGGGCGCCGTATCAGTTTTTATTTTTCCGGCACACAACAAGATTCTTGTTGTAGAATTTTCCGTGGGAGGACTATTTTCCTCAGATGTATAATTTTCAAGCGCCTTTAGAGGTTTACCGTGCGGGTAAGAAAATTATGAACATCTGTTATCAGGTTAGGATATCCCAGACCTTAAACTATTTCACCGTCTAGTTTTTTAGATAATCTTGTCTCTGGTTTACTGGTCCAACTAACTCGCCTGCAGGGATATTTGTCCCTGCATACGCAAGTGCATCTAATTGGCCTATGTGCCAAGTCACTGATCAGAATTTCTGCGGGATTTTTCACATTTTTCTATGCACGTGCATAATTCATTGAAAAAGCGGACATTGCAAAAAAAGATAAACAAATTAAAATGAAACACAGGTTCATTCTAAACAAAATGGCTACTGGAAAGGAGCCTTTATAAATGTGACTAATGTTTTGATGTAGTTTAGAGTAGATTTGAAAGTTTTTTGAGTTTGTAAAAGAGGTTTTATGGTAAGTTAATTATGTGTGTCTGCCTGGCAGTTAGTCACACTAGGAAATCAAGCTTTCAGAAAAAACAACATCAGTCATCTAAAGGATGAGAGTTACCTGAATCAAGTTCAAGATCCCAAGACAATCAATTAAAACTTGAAAACTTAAAATGAGACAAAATGACAGATTGCGAACGTGCAGCAGCCAGAATATCAACCAACCAAAATTTTGTCATTCAATTCCAGAGACAGCGCTTCGATTTTTAAGGCCTTGTTTATACGCTAAAGTAAAAATAATTCCGCACATGTAAATGGGTCAGTGTGTGAGGTCTGTCAACAAGGGTTCACTCACAGGCAGTATTGGTTGAAACATGATGGGACTGTTGATCTGTATTTTCACTTACTTTTAAATCTCTTTGACAACAAATTTGTTTTGATAACTCCACCAAGTTTATCAATCATACTTTCTGTCATAACATGTCACGATAACCTTTCACTGATAGCCAGTTAGTCACACTAGTGTCCTGCCGAAATGCATATAAAAGATTGATGCTGCAAACTCCTAATCAGGAGGTTCACGTCTCCTAATTAGGAGACGGGTGTAATTATCTTGTGAACGAAGAACCTGCACATAATTTGGTTGCTCCCATTGGAAAGAGCACAAAAAATTGATTCCATATGGTGATTTTCAGAAAAATCCACCTGTGGAATCAATCACAATTCTAATAATCCATAAGAACCAATCAGAAGTAAGAATCTGTCTTCTGAACAAATACGTCTCAAAAAGAAAAATGGCGGACATGAAAAAAATCAAGAGGGGCTTCCTTGTAGTGCTTTACATTAGGATTGTGATCGATTGCACCGAGAAATTTTGATAATTCTTTTAAAACTTTACCAATTCGAGGCTGCTCTTTCCATTAAAACTAGTTTCAAAATGCGCGGAAAAGCCTAAAGCCCTTAAAATTGAGATCAAAGTTTTATGTCTCCTTATAAGGAGACGGGTCTCCTAATCAAGCGACCTACATGTCTCCTAATCAGGAGACGTCTCCTAATCAGGAGGTGTCTCCTAATAAGGCAATTTTTCCTGACTGCTAAAGGGATTCATGAAAAAATAACCCGGCGCTTTTTAATGAAATAAACATTCTCAAAAACTATGAGAAATTGCCTAAACTTTGAGCCATAGATGAAAAAATTTCAGTCAAGCCAACCTTGAGAATTAAAATAAGAAGATCAACTTCCCAAGAAAAAGATCTACGGGGGAGACGGAACCCGCCTAGATCCGCGCACTGCCGGATAGGCTATTTCCCGGAAATTTTGCCAGACCTCAAACACTAACCCATTTACATGTGCAGAATTGCTTTTACTTTAGCGTATAAACAAGGCCTTAAAAATCGAAGCACTGTCTTGGGAATTGACAAATTTTGGTTGGTTGATTGATTTTGGCTGCTGCACGTTATATTGCTGCACGTTTCAAATTTTCAAATTTTAATTAATTGTCTTGCAAACTTGATTCAGGTAACTCTTATCCTTGTTGTTGCAAATACATCCTGTAGATGACTGATGTTGTTTTTTCTGAAAGCTTGATTTCCTAGTGTGACTAACTGATAGCGCGCCCTTTTTAACTTTTTTGTTTTCATTCAAAATGACCAGACGCCGATTGGAGAATTAGAGAACGGCCGTCGCCTAACCACCTATCACTTGATGAGATTAACAAATTAACGAATGTGTAACTTGTTGCGCGAGTGACGTCAAACGCTCCATCGTTTTGTCACTAGTTTGGTCTTTTTCGTTCCAGACATTGGCATGTGTTGCACTACGGATTTTTTTCATATTTTGATTTAAAAGCTTACTCGGTGCGAAAGAGAAATCATGTATTTTTTAATACCCCGTTGCATTAACTCAAATCAAATTACTTTGGAGGTCCGGAATTATATTGACAATTGAATTATACTGCAATTGAGGGATTCTCTTGACTGTCTATGACTGTATAATACCGTATGGTTTCTTCCAAGAAAGAATATTATATCATTATACTTTAGCCTAGTTAATTCCCATCTAACTTATCGCATTACCTTTACGGGGCTCTCCTAAATGTGACCCCCCAAACGATTTGGAGTACATAAAAAATGAGACCGGTCTTGGTGTGGACAGGTCGATGAAATGATTACCATGCGGTAAAATGATACATTTTTATTGACCAGAAATTATCCAAAAATCTTTCCTAAAAATTCCTTTCAAACACACTTGATTGGTCACTAAAGAGTACCATTAGAATAAGTGTGGTATCCAGTGTGGTCATGGTGCAGACATTTATTTGTTGTTGTTTTTCTTGTTTGAACTAGAGACTGAAATTCTTACGGCAACCGAAAGAAAATAAACAAACGGTGGGACCGCACCATCGTCTGCTTTATTTCGCATTTTGTCCGCACGGACCATACTGTATCGTGTGGTCTTCTCAGCCATTTTCAGCTTTTAGTGCACAATTAACCAGTCCGAAAGCGGCAGGAGCACGACCTCACCAAGACCGGTCTCATTTTTAATGTACTCCAAATTGCTTGGGGGTTACAAATACTAATAGCTTAAATGTGATAAATGAATCAATCTTAAAATGTGCTAAATATAGATCATGTATGTCCCTCTGAGGGCAGTAAATTTAACCCTTTCAACACTGATAAAATCTTTAAACTAGAATTATGCACTAAACTTATCCATAAGTTCTTAAATAATGACATCTCTTCAGCCTTAAGTCACCTATTTAAAGATATAAATCAAGCAAGATCTCCAGAAAAAAATTCTAAGAACAATGTTAGTACTATTCACTACGATCAATCTTTTCATCCTTTGATGTTTTATCCACCTCAATTTTGGAATCAAGGAAAATACCACAAATCTGCAGGCCTTATAATTTCAGCTTTCTCCTCTTTCATAAAAAAAGGAGCTTGGGAAACATTAGTTTTTTGTATCTATGACATGCTATGTCCTTAGACACCCCTACCCATTCGATAGTTTGATTCATGGATGTATGTATTTTTTTTCAGGTTTGAGATCCAGGTGCATCATTTATCACCATGCCTAAAAGAAAATTGTCAAAAAGTGAGGAAGGTTCATCCAACTCAAAAGTTGCAGTTCAAATTGAACAAACTAAGAAACCTGTGGATGATGACGATGCATATGCAGACACAGACACTGAAATGGATGATGCAGAGGGCGAAAAACAACAGCAATCAACTCTCTTTCGTTTGTCTAGTCGACTGGCATCTATGAAGAGAAGAGGTATAAAATAATAAGGAAGTTTAATACTTTATTACACGAAAACAAGTAGACACATAATCAACGACCTCGAAATTAATACGCAAAAAATTAACACAAATTTTATTTGCTTTTTCAAGGACACCACAGCTGGTTTTAATTAAAAGGGTTTTAATTAACATGGAATTTCTTAATTCGTGTTAATTAATTACATGTCTACTTATATTCGTGTATAAAGGTAGTTAACACAACTGATTTTTTTATGGTTGATATTTTTTGTTCTAAGTTTGAATGAATCTAATTTACATAATCTAATAAATTTTTTAGGGCTCTTAAATATGCAATGTTTTATTTCAAGTTTGGGTAAATCTTTAAAAGTAAAACTATTGAAAAAATGATACTTTTGAAAAGTGTTTATCGAATTTCAAATTTTCAGGAAAAGAAGTTGAGGTCAAAGAAGAGTACGAAGAGTTTGAATATTTTGCAGAAGATTGCGTGACGGTTCGTGCACCAGGGAAAGATTTTTATTTATGTCGCATTCTGGATGATGTACCTGAATCTACTAATGAAGAAATCAACATAGCATGGTTTGATCAAGTTGGTACAAATAGATACAAGGTAAATCTTTGCTGACGTACTGTAGTTATATTATTTCAATACAAAGTCGAAATGTCTATATAATGTTGTATGATAGTTTATGTGTTATTTGGAAGAGTTGCATTGGAGGAAAGAGAGGTCCTTCCATTTCCAGAATGTTTTCAATTAAATGAGTCGTACTTTAAAAAGCAAGGTTGATTTATTGTACTTTCGTGGGCCATTTTAGTTTTGAAGTTATAGAGCTTATTTTGTATATAAACATTTAATAATCTTTGTTCAGTAAATATCTATTAAACTTCTCCTGGAAATCAAACCCCGTAGGTTGACGGCTCCTAGACGGCTCAATGCAGAACCTGTGGCAGAGGAGAAGCCAGTCATCATCAGTACTTCTGCTGTTTCTAAATCTAAAGTTGTTGTCAAAATTTTATGTTAGGTTTCATACGATGACACTATTTACAAAGCGTCGATCATTTCTCATGTTGGTGTCAAAGAAGTGACAGACGAACCAGGGCTGTATTACATCACACCCAAAACGTTGAAAAACACCAAAAGTTTGTTGAAAGAAACGTTGACAAACGAAGGAGAACATTTTTCTGGTGGTGATGATGACGATGTCGATGGTGCTGCTGGAGATCATGAAAGTGCTGGGGAAAATGAAGGTATTTTTTCTGAGAATTTGAACTGATCTTTTCTTAAAAAGCAGCCTGTATGAGATCTGCATCTTGTTCTATTGGGCTGGCATAAGACTATCTTGAATAAGCACTCTTGAAGTAATTATAATTTTTACTTGTTTTTTTCTTCATAAAACTGTCTGAAGAGGTCTCCATTTTGTTAGGTTAGGTTTAGTTTTAAGTGGAACGCAATAATTGTTAAGCTATTTTAAGAATGCAGAATTCATGATGCACCATTGCAATGTCTTCTACGTGACCCAACAGCTGATTGGTTGAAAGTGACGTATTGACTGATTTTACGTCATTAGTACAACAAATCAGCTATTGGGTCCGTGATGTAATGGCGATGGTACATATCATGAATAGAGGGAGTAATGATTAAAAGGCTCTCTCAGTTTTTTAAGCCATTTTACTTTTAGAGTATTGTATTGCCCGGTATAAAAAAGGAACCCCTTTTCTGGTCATGACATATAGTAATCACTTCTAATTTGCAAAATGAGTTTTCGTGCTTAATATTGTCATTTGAATAATATTTACTTTAAATTTTCAGAAACTCCAACCAAAAAGAAATCAAGAAAGAAATCAACTTCAAAGAAAACACCAAAAGCACCAAAGGGCTCTACAAAGTCAGCCTCTCCAAAGAAAAAGTCTGCAAAGCGGGGTAACAAGCTTATTCCAAATCCTGACATCAATTTATTGGAGGAAGACCCAACATACTCCAAGGACAGCACGGTTCCTCTGTCCATCGAGCGACAGGCTATTAAGCTGTTATTACCAAACGATGATGCTTTATTGGAAGCTTTGCACACGGATGGAAAGAATTGTTATACTTTATTCCAGCAACGTAGCCCTCAAATATCACGTTCAGCTTACAAGTATGCCTTGCTTCAAGAGAACTTGGACTATTGCAAACTGATGTTAAAAGATAGAGGTGAAGTTACTGCCAAACCAAAAACTGTCGACTTGAGCAGAAAAGATACTGGAAAGTAAGGATTTTTAAAATATATTGGATATAATGCATATTTTTCGACATTCAGAAATAACACTTCACCATGAGGGTTTATTTATTCTAAGTTCACTTTTCTTTCTTCTCAAAGCTCTAACTTACGTTTGATGTAGCGATTAGGATCCTAATTTATCGTTAGACTTGCTTTGAGAGCCGACCTTTTGATTGAAAATGTCTTATTCATGATATGCACCATTGCAATGTCTTCCATTCCACCCAATAGCTGATTGGTTCAAAGTGACGTATTGACCGATTTTACGTCACTTACAACCAATCAGCTGTTGGGTCCGTGATGTAATGGCAGAAGACATTGCAGTGGTGCATATCATGAATTGAATTGAAAGTTACTTTTCCTCATAAGCTACTAAAAGGCGTTTCAATCTGCTCACAAAAGCTTTTGAGCAATATCTAACGTCCATGGGGTTCATAACGTCCATGAAACAACGTTGGGTGTCAATTCTGAAAAAATTCTGATATGCGATCTTAAGCTAAAGTCCATGGCTTCGTAAGAGAGTCTGCCCAAGTTTTAGTGTTTCATCCAGATTTAGGATGAAAATTAAATAAGATTTTGAGCGTGGTGATTGGGTCAAGCAAAACGATTGCTCCAAAATCATGCTTTTAAAAATTTGAAATTTATGATATGCACTTATTGGAACTAATTTTCGCGGGAATTAATTTTCGCGGTCGAAAAAAAATATCCGAAAAATTGCATTTCGCGGGTTTTAATTTTCGCGGTTTTTTCCATTATGGAATCTTCGCGGGTTTTAATTTTCGCGGTTTTGCCCTTTTTTGGACAAATTTCTTTCATTTTCCTAGGGATTTTTCAAATTTTTCGATAAAATTGGAAAAAAATTGTATTTCGCGGGAATTAATTTTCGCGGTTTTCAACTCTCAAAATATTTCGCGGGATCAAATTTTCGCGATTTTGACGACAAACCGCGAAAAACGCTAAAATTAAAACCTGCGAAAATTAGTTCCAATAAGGTATTGCAATGTCTTCCACGGACCCAACAGCTGATTTGTTAAAAGTGACGTATCCATGATATGCACCATTGTAATGTCTTCCACGGACCCAACAGCTGATTGGTTGTAAGTGACGTAAAATCTGTCAATACGTCACTTTCAACCAATTAGCTGTTGGGTCCGTGGAAGACATTGCAATAGTGCATATCATGAATTGACTGATTTTACGTCACTTATAACCAATCAGCTGTTTGGTCCTTGATGTAATGTTAGAAGACATTGCAATGGTGCATATGAATTAATAAGAACAAGACTTGTTACCATTGCAATGGTTTCTACTTAGTGTAATATTTTCTTTATGATAAAGCAAACTTTTTTTTGTTTTCAGGAGTGATTATAAAATGTTTGGACATGCAGTGCGTGAAGTTACTGTCAGTCGTGGTAACCGAGAAGGAAACAACGCTTTTCTGGCGGATGAAGTTCAAAGAAATACCGATCATCTTTACGCTGTTTCCTTTTGTATCAAGAAGAACATCTCTATTGATTTCGTGAAGAAACATTTGAAGGCTTTTGACAGGGTATGACTTATTACAATTAATCCCTTATGGAGTATTTGAGTCGCAGACGCAGACCTCCACGGAAAAGTAGAAAATCGTTGCTGAATGTCAGCAGCCTACGTTTAGACATGTGTTTTTCATAGAATTTCATGCCTCTTTTAAATTGCCTCGCTAATACAGGGTGATTAAAAAGAAACCACACCCTTATATTTTTTAGTGTAACTTTTTTTCTATTCATCGTATCACTGTGAACATTTTTTCTTAGTAAATTTAAAGCCTATGTGTGAAATTTGAAAGTTATACCGTAAACATTTATCAAGAATCAGAAGTTTGAAAAAAAGTAAACAGAAAAAAAGAAACTTCAAAAATTCTAGGGGTGCGGTTTTTTCTGAAAGACCCTGTAATTGATTATATCAGTTTCTTTTCCAGGAACCTAGCTTATTGATTGACCATTTTTATGAAGCTGTTCAAACTGGTAATCGAGAGATGGCTGGTGAAATTGTCAAAATTGCAATCAAGAAGGATGGATACGGTTTCAATTTCCTTCATGATAATTTGTTGAATTTCACAAAAGAGAAACTGCCATCTTTCAAGGCTGCGTCGGTTACCAAGAAAACCCATGTCTCTTTTTCTGTAAGTACTTTTTCTATGATTTATCAACCATTGGATATTTTGTCTGGTTTTTCCCACTGACCTTTATATACCCTTTATAGACCAAGCTATATCCGCCATCTTTGATCGGATTTTTTAAAAGTGTTTCCCGCGAAGAAGCCATTGTGCAGTGTTGAAATTAACATCTAACGGGCTACATCGTCATAAGTATTCGAGGAAAAGTAAATCTAGCGCTCTCGATGCGTTTACACCGCTATTGATTAGTGCTGCCAATAGGGTACCAATTTAACTCCGATCAAAGATTTTGCTTGGCTGAGATTGAATAACTTGGTGCAGGGTATATTAACGTCGGTGGCTATTTTAGGAAAAAAATAAGCAGTTGTTGGGGATGTTTTCTACAAAAAATTAACTTTGTTTGATCATCACGGTGTGTCGTTCAGAATACAAGCGTATATGATCACTTTTTGGTTATATCCAGGCTTTTTTTATTGAATTGTTCACTTGGTTCATGACTTTCGCTTTTAGCGCTTCTTTTAAAGTAAATATTACATTAAAGATTTAAAATATTGAAATTATTCATATTTTCGTATTTAATTACGAGCAGATTGCACCGATGTTTTGCGCTTGTATCAATCCTAACGCCAAATACCTTCAAGAAGTGTTGAATGTTCATGATGACATCAATATGTCAGACAACGCGGCGAACAGACCTATTCATTATGCTGCTGCTTGTTCAGGCCCTGAACCATTGAAACTCCTCATTTCAAGGTTTGCTATGGATTATTTTTTTGCCGTGTTAATAAAAATCAGAAAGTTTTAAAGTTTCAAATCTTTTAAAATGAAACTCGACGTTTTTAAGTCTTATTAACATCATTAGTAGTTCTCGTCAAAAAATCAATTCCTTTAAGGTAGTCTAGGTTTGATAGCTTTTTTTAACGGTAGCAGGTCGTATGATATGTAATTCATATTTCTCTAGTGGCTTTGATGGTCCCCATTCCTTAAAGGTCTAGGTTTGATAGCTTCTAATTTTTTTAACGGTAGCAGGTCGTATGATATGTAATCCATAGTCCTCTAGTGGCTTTGATGGTCCCCATTCCTTAAAGGTCTAGGTTTGATAGACGGTAGCAGGTGGTATGATATAATAATCCATAATTCTCTGGCTTTGATATAAACATGGCATGAACCAGGGGTTTAGGTACCCCATAAGAAAATAGGTACCCCCCCCCCCAGAATTTTAGTTACCCCCTGTGATTGGTACCCCCTGTGACTTGACTTGTTTTTCTGTATAATGTCAAGAAATGAAATAATTGTATATTTTTATTTTTATTTTACAAGTTCAGGAGTTGCCATAAAGCCATTATGGTAATAACCGGGAGGGCACATTGCTATACATTGTATTTTTATAATTAAAAAGAATAATGATTGATAGTTATGTAGATAAAAGCAAGATATAAAATATAGTTCCCCAGCCCCCAGACCTTACTGTATAAAAGTTAGGTCCCTTTGGAAATTAAAAAAAAAATCCAGCCCCCAGCCTTATTCAGGAAGATTTTGGTTGTAGGGGTCATTCCATGTATTTCCCATAAGAATCTAAACGTGCGATTGTCTTGCTTTTAAAAGTGCCTGAAAATGACTAAAATTTTATCTCTTAAAATCTTCTGTTCTTCCCTTTACGTCCTTCAGGGGAGCTGACGTGACCATCCCGAACGGGCAAAAATTGACACCACTCATCATTGCTGTCAAATGCAACCGTGTGGAAAACATTGCAGTTCTGATGAGTTTGCAAAGTGGCTCAGAATGAAGATAGTGATGATGGTGAGGATGAAGAAGATGAAACTACTAGTGAAAAAGGTACATACAGACCATGTTCAGACGTTACGGTTTCGTATAGCTCCGGTATGATTTTTGTTACGGATCGAGAGTGTTCATACTGATTTTGGAACGTTTCGGAGCAGTTCTGTTCAGATGAAGATAGTGGAGTGAAACCGATTGGACTGTTTTGCTTTTGTAACGTCTTCATTTTTTGAACGATAAATTTTCACATTCGCACAGTGTTTGTTCTTAAGAAATAAGTTACCTTTGTTTGTTGTAGATAAAACTGACGAAGCAAACACACCAATGAAACCTAAGATCAACATCAACGCTAAAGACAAAAACATTCACTGCTCTTCATCATGCAGCTAAACGTGGATTTAACGTATGTAGCAAGTTATTAACAACCTCGTCCGATGTTTTATTTACTTTGCTTGTTGACACACAGACCTGTAAAACTCGAACGGCTAGATGGCGTGCTTTTACTAAAAATTGTGCCGTGGTTCGGTAGGAAGTTACTACCGAGGTTACGCGATATTACAATAGAATTTCCAATCAGAAGCTTCGCGGCTTATCAAAAAACATTTTATTTGCGATATTCACTTATTTTTGCTTGGCAAAGCTTGAAGCACTCCTTCTAGCCCTTCGGGCTTTACAGAAATCTCGGGTTGACTTCGAATTAGACAATTCCAGAGTTGGAAAGAGTCGATAGAGTCGATTTCTTTACTTGGAAATACAAATTTCAATTGCTTTCCCGGGTTCCACGGCCAGGTCACTCAGCTACTTTAATGGGATAAACTTTCGCGGGGATTAAATTTCGCGAATTTCGCGGAAATGGGTGTCATCCGCGAAAATCTACGAAATTATATCCCAATGGAAATTTGGAAGGGTATCATCTGCGAAATATTTCTAAACAAAACTCAAAATAATATCAAATACTTACTTTTTCAATGGCTACTTGCATCAAAGAAGCGCAAATAATGCGTATTTCAACAACCAACATGCATTATTTGACAGTAAAAGTCACAAAATCGTGAAAATATTGCCACCCAATAGTGCCAGCCGCGAAATTAAGTCCCTGCGAAATTTTATCCCGTTAAAGTATCTTTGAACTGTACGGAACATTCAGTCCAATGCAACAATATTATTGCCAAGATCATAAATTTTCCTATCTTTTTTACTTTTTATCTTCTCTTAGGACTGCATTAAGGTATTGCTGGAAAATAATGCTGATGTCAATATCAAATCAAGTGCTGTTCAAGAGAATATGACACCACTTGGTTTGGCTGCAGCAAAAGGACATTACGAAACAGTCAAATTCCTCCATGAAAATGGTGCTAAACCTGACCTGAAAAGTATATAAATTTTTCTTCCTGAAAATAGAATTTGTCTAAATCCTTTGATCATATATGTTCTTTTTAATTTGAAATGCAATAATGTTGTGTGGGAAACCTTTTTTTACAATATACTGGTTTACCAAATTTAAAAGAATTTTGATTTTCCAAAACCTATAAATGGGCTTTTCCAGAAAAGATTTGAATATGGTGGGGGGTGTTGGATAACATTTTTTTGGAAATTTACCCCCCCCCCCCAGACAGCAGGTCTAACCCCCTGGACTTGCATTTGTTAACCCATGGTCAACAATTACCCTCAAACAGACAAGTTTACCCCCGGACAGGGCAAATTTTGTAGATTTTCCACTAACCCCCCTCCCAGACACTATGTCCTCCAGCCCCATGTACGGACATTTTCCGGAAGAGCCCAATATTCTTGTTAACTTTGATTTTTCAAAACTTATAAAATATTATTAACTTACTAAATAGATTCATGACGTAATGTTTTCTACGGAAATACCCCGGTTTTAGCCAGTAATGACAAATTTAAAAACTAGACAAACGTTGTATAAAATTTGCCACTATTGGCAAAAACCGGGGTCTTTCCGTAGAAAACATCATCCTATTCTCTACTGAAAAACATTTAGCGAACTTTAATTGATTTCCTTATCTCTAAAGTGCGCCGAAATAAGACAGCCCTTATGTATGCATGTATGAACGGACACAGTCAAATCGTGGCTTACCTCTTACGTATCGGCGTTAACCCGGATGCGCGAGATAGCTCTGACAACACGCCGATACATTATGCGGCCGCTTACGGATGGTATCATTGTGTCAAGTTATTGTTAGAGGGTGGTGCCGATGCAAACATACCAAATAATTGGAAGGTAATGCATAACTTTTAATTTAATCGGAATTAAATAATGGACTCCGCTCAAAGTCTAGTCTTGAGTTGTTTATAGTATAGTAAGCAGATATTCAATAGGTAAAAGTTGGTTATTGAGATTTATTAACCCGATTAGTTGATTTAATATTCATCAAGAAACATGATGAATTTTATGAAAATGTCTCTATTATTCTTTCGAAAAACGAAACCTGCCATGCTTTTTAATACAGCTGACGCTCTCTAATTCGACGTTCTACTATTCGATAGGCTCCTTTATTCGATGAAATTTAAAGTCCCCGTCAGCAAGAAACTCTCATAAACGACGCTCCCTTATTCGTTAAAAATAAGGGAGCTTATTCGATCGAAACCAAATTTCCCTCGAAAATCGAATTAGAGAGGGGCAACTGTATCTCAAAAACAACAATATATTTTTTTTTACTCCTTTTATATTTTCATTTAGACAACACCTTTAGCAGTTGCGTTAATGAAACATTACATTGAAATCGGTGATTTATTGTTAGACGCTGGTGTTGATGTGAATTTTGTTGACGAGAACGGCTTGACAATCCTGATGAAACATTTAACTGGAACGCTGTGTAAAGAACAATACACACTTGTCAAACATCTGCTAGAGAAATATCATGCCAATCCTCAGTTGACAGATGGCTCAAGTTCTAATCTGGTAAGTGACGGACCGTAGTGCAGTGGTAAAGCATCCTGCTACGGTGCGCAAGGTTGTGGGCTCAACCCCCAGCCGGGTAATACCAAAGATTTCCAAAATGGTACTTGATGTCTCTCTGCTTGATACTCAGCAATTAAGAAAATGATCAAGGGTAAGTGGAGTAATCCAGGGAGAAAGAGTGGCGCCTACCCCTACCTTCGGGAAGATAGCTATCGAAAAAGGAGCCTTCGGGTCGCCTCCGGGTCGCCTCCGACTGCGATCGCAGACTTACTTACTTAGTAAGTGAGGGATAAAACTCAATGCTGTTTCAATGTTCATCTAACGTACATTACGTTTCTAGATAACGTACAAGCTGAACGTTGAAACATCATTCAATGTTTGCTAGCTGCAAAACCTCGGAAAAGTTGACGGGAAGGAAGTGGTAGAAACTCTTGTCTCAAATTTTCTACTTAAACTTCCTCTTTTTTGTTAGAATAAACTTAGGCCTCGAGTACTTTTTTTTATTCTTTGATATTCTCGGCCTTGAAATCACAACCTTGCACATCGTAGCTATTGCTCCATGATTGAGTTAAAGCCTTTAACGGGTAGAGATGAATCTTCAACATTCTCAAGCAAAGAAAAATGAAACCTGAAGATTTGTGCCTCATTTAGAATGACGGCAAAATTTTCAATTTTCCATCCAGGAGTATCGTATATAACTCCTTCGGGGGCACTGAAATCAATGACCATGCTACGATTCTCTTCATATTATATCAAACTCAAATCGATCATCATTTTATTGTGTTTTTCCTTATGTATTTCAGTTCCATTACCTAGCGCGATCATCGATCTACACCAATGTCTTTTATAGAATATTCAAACCATTGACAAAGAAATGATGAACATCTCAATAAAATCGCTGAACTTTTCTTAAAGGCGGGCGTTGATATCAACGGAGTGAGTGACGAGGGCGTTACACCCTTAATTACTGCATTGCTAAACGTAAGTAGTATTTTTGAAATTTCCACTTGATTCGGAATTTCGTTTTGATAATGCAACCCATAAATATAGTATATACATAGTATATGTATATACTATCGGGGAAAACCGGAGAAGTGGGCGAAGAAAAGTGACGGTTTTCTCCGTTCAATTTTTGCAAGGTATATAGTGATAAAGACCATGATCAGACGATCTCGTATCGCTCCCGTATGGTTTTCGTTACGGATCGAGAGTGTTCATATTGGCTTGGACGTTTCAGAGCAAGAAAACGAAGCAATTCGGCACGCAATAAATAGTGGAATGGAGCCTTTTCGATCTCTTTTGCTTTGTAACGTGTTT
>NW_027104203.1:415757-423018 GCF_902728285.1 Clytia hemisphaerica
TTTGTTTTGTACCAACGTTAAATAAAGAATAAATAAATAAATAAATAAATCTGCTCTAAAGGGATGGTGAAATATATTGGATATATCCCTTTGATGTTTTCATTCGTTCCGACGGATTGAAATTCCCGAAATTTGCCGATGTTCGCCGGATTGAAGCGCTTCGATTGGCTAAAGGTTTTACGCTACTCGGGCTGAGTCTTTTCTCCTTACAAGATTTGTATGAATTTTCTGATGAACCTCCGCAGATCCTCTTACCGAACTCAGTGGTGTAGTGGATCTGCTTGGAGATAAGGATACCCCAGCTTTATTAGTTGTTTATTTTTTCACTTCAGCGTGACGTTGGTACGTGGCTTGGTCTTCTCAACTTGCGCCAGTACGAACCCAACTTTATAGAAGGTGGCTTCGACGATATGGACTTCATCAAAGACCTCGATAAAAACGACCTGGAGATGATCGACATCAAGAAACGTGGTCACCAGAACAAGCTGTTATTGGCTGTGCAACGGCTGAACGATCTGGAGTTGACTGCTGTACTGGATATTGCTGTTTTAGGTACATAAAGATTAAGAAACGTTGTATTTCTTTTCAATACTTAAAGTTTCTTGCTTTCGCATTCATCAGTTGATTAGAAATAACTATCAAAACAAAATTCCACGTTTATTTAAAAAATTCAATACAGCGTCTTCATATAAAAAAATTGACGTCAATCTTTAGAATCGAAGTTTTCAAGTAGGTGTTTGTTTATGTGCCGGTGTCACAGTAAAATATTACTCCCCAAAATTTATACTCTCCAGTCATTATTTACTGGGAAAAAATTACTCCCCAGTAATCTTTTCCCAGGAAATTATTACTTCCGGGAGTATAAATTTACGCGAAAATAATGACTCCCTTCGGGAAATTTTTACTCCCCTGATAGTATACCAAAAACTCGCATAGATCACGATCAACATTCAGTTTCCTAATCTTTTTTTTCCTGTTTATCATGAATAAATAACGAAAACAATATGGAAACTTTTACTGTTATTTTGACATTTAAATTGAATTTAAACTTTTTTCTTGAGTGCGATTCGCTTGGGTTAGAAAATTGAGAGATATTTAAAAAACCTGGCTACATCTTGACACTGCAACACTGTTTTCTTTATTTTGAAATAATTCTTGAAATTTAATTCAAAAAATTCTTGTTCGTAGAGCTTTTTCTTGGCCCAATAAAAATTCTAATAAAAAGGCATCTTTCTTGACTATACTGATTTCGACCCCCCCCTGTTTATTCAACCCCCCCCGTCTATTATATTTTACAGAAATTTCGGACCCCCTCCCCCTTTTATACTTGGACCCCTCTATTATTCGGGTCCATTAAAGTGGAATATTTCAACAGGAAAATGAAGATAAAAAATCGCTACAGTGGGGATAGCATTCTTTGATTTTTCCCCGAACGGATGAAAATGTTATTGGCGTCACCAGGGGTACAGTTCAACGGGATGGGTGGGGTTAACAACGGGTCACTTTAACTTGTAGATGATTTTATGGCTAGGTTTTCTTTTACAGCAACCACAACAATAAAGTTTATGGATCACAGTATGCATACATTTTTAAAACGTCTCTACTTAGCAAGTGACTTCATTGATTGGAATGTCCAAATCGAATGTTTAATTCGAATATGCAATAGTCGGAATTCACCAGGGAGTCATAATTTACTGGGAAAATAACACTCCCCCCTAAATTAGAGCAAATAAATTTGCAATTTGAAGGGGAGTAATTTTTTCCACGGGGGAGTAATAATTTCTCAGGTAATTATTACTCCGGGGGTCATTTTTTCCCGGGAAATTATAACTGAGGGAGTGATTTTTTCCGGGGAGTATAGATTTACGGTTACACCGGCATTTTGAGATAAGTTCAGATCTAGAGTTCAGTAAATTGTCTTTACGCAAAGATATTTCAAATTTTTCATTCAAACAAAGGTCACATTTCAGGCTGCTTCTGTTGAACGCTTTGCACTTTCTTACAATTCGCCATGTAACTTTAGGGTTGGTCTGGTTACGAGAATGCCGCCAAAATTCGTTCGAGAGCTCAGTTTCATTTTCGTTTTTGGCGTGGTTGAACGATTTCTTGTGGTTCGCATATCGCTTTTTGAAGGTTGTTTCTGCGAGACCGATGTAAATCTTTGGTGGTAAATTCTCGTCGTCTGTTGTCAGTGTGGCTTCGTAAACAGTGTTTTTAGCTAAGCAGTTACCGTTCATGGGGCATTGATTTTTGACGATGCAGTTGCATGTTTTGGTTGGTTGTACGATGTTTTGCTTTTTGAGTACTGCTTTGTTATGCCCATCGATGATGGCTTTCATGTTGGTCGTGCAGCTATAGCTAACTTTGACTGTATTTCGATTGAACAGCTTGTGGTATTTATGATGACGAGGAAGTGTTTGTCGATCAACTTCAAGAACTTTTGTGCGATATTTGTTTCGACCGATTTGCTGAAGGGAGGGTTAAACCAAATGACGTTGCGTTTTCTTTGGCGTGTTTGTGGTCTGTTCACTGTTGGTGTGTAGGTTAAGTTGGTTTCATAGCCGGCGTCTTTCAAAGCCTTTTCGTAAATGGGCTTTGCTTCATTGAAGATTTGTTCATTGGACGAATGCTCCGATAAGCGTTTTTCAATCGTTTTTGGCAGTTGTTGGATGATGTTTGGTGGGTGGTTGGATTGGGTGTTGATGTGCTGTTTTAGGTATGTATGGCTTTCGCTTTCGATTTGTATTGAGAGATTTTTTTATTTTTAGAAGTCGTATTCTCTTTGTGTTTCAGACCCGATTATGTGTGGGAGTTGGCCGCTGTATTGAATATCGCTGTTTTAGGGGTTGGGGGAGGGGTACGGTTTTTCGGTATTACGGAAATGGACCTTTTTTGTCCGGATTCCAATTTGGAAACTCGGTGAAATATATGTTTTTTGGTATTTAAAATTTGCTTTCTATTCTTTATTTGAGAGATTTTCATTTAGAAGTCATCTTCCTCTATATGTCAGGCCAATGAGTGTTTTTAATACGGTGTTTGAAGGGGGGGGGGAGGGAAAGGATATCATGGGGCTTTTAGGTATCTTCAATGTGAATGAAAGTTAAGGAGTATTGCGCATAAAAGCGGAAATAAAAATATTATTTTCTTGAAAGGATACTATCTTTCGCTACATGGATACTCAGGGATGGGCCGAGAGTGATGAAGTGAAGACTTTTCTTCACTTGTTTTTGGCAGATATAGGTCATATCATCATCTCCTAATGTTTCATAAGTAACTGTCACTTGGGAAAAGATGCCTCGTGTTTATATTATGATTTATAGTAATTTTCAATTTTCTTGTTGTAGTGTTTACAAAATGACTTTTAAAACATTGTTTTTAAAAAAAATGCCGAAAGTTGGTAATTATTTCAAATCTCTTAAAATTTGTTAAAACGAAAAGCTCCGCAAATCGCGTAAAGGTTTGGATGTTGAGTAAATTTATCTTCTGACAGTTATGAACGTTTTTAACTTTGAAATCTATGGTTTGAAGATGTTAAGAAGCCCTTTATGTTGTATGCGTTTGTATCCTTTTTTACACGCTTTTTTTTCATAAGAACATTGAAATTCTAAGAAGCCTTCTAATGTTCTTAGCTTTTTTGTTCCAAGTCTTAAAATGTTCTTAAGATGTTCTTAATTAAGTCTTTAATTCATTTGTACATGATCAAAAATGACAAAAAATGTTATATTTCTATACTGTTGATTCTCCAAAGCCTCCAGATGTTCTTATAACATGTTCTTAATAAGTCTTTTAATTCATTTGTACAAAAATGACAAAATGTTTTATTTCTATACTTAACATGTTCTTAATTTTTTGACCTCTCGAAGCCTTATGTTCTTATATGAGGCCTCCCCAGCGACCCCAAAATTCACGCCATCACGCCTAGATTTTCTTAATTTCGCGATCACGCATTGAATTCGATTTCACGCCATCACGCCGTAAAAAACCACCGATCACGCCATCACGTCAATCACTGGGGGGCTCTTATATACTTTGTTCTTATTAAAACTTGAATTAAATTTTGCTTAAAAAAAGTAAAAATGTGCTATTTTTAAGAAATTTTAGCTATGTATTCAAGTCTATTGTTCTTAAAAATGTTCTTAGCATTTTTGGCCTTTGGTGTTCCAGGCACACAGCATCGGGAAACATCAATAAGAACACCTAAGGCTAAAAATGGTTGAAAAAAAATAAAAACATTCAGCCTTAACCAAATTTTTGGATTTGTGTTTTAATAAAAAAGAAACGTGCATGTATACTAATCTTTCCTTTGTTAGAAGTCTAATTCCCAAGACTTATTGCTTTTGTTTCTTTTGTTCTCCTTTGTCTCTCCATCGTCGGAAATCTTTTTTTACGATTCGAGTGTTCATCTGCATACCATAGCATACTGCTTATTACCTTATTGTTGACTTCTTTTTACTACACACATCGTATATTACCTATTATCATGCTTTTGTTCAATCGATTTAATTGCTCATTTAAATGAATGTAAGTACCCTCCAATTAAAAATTACAAAAAAGGTCATTAATTTTGGAATTATTAATAGGCTCTCATCGTAATACCTACGAACTACTTTCTTATATAAGGCTCAATAAAAAAATAGCTTTTGGTGTTGTGTGTTGTGTGTTGGTTTGATGGTTTGTTGGTTTTTGGTGTACATAGTTGTCACGAGATGAAATTTGTGGAGTAATAATTAGAGGCACATCAGTGTCTGATTTTAATACATTAAACTTATTTAACAATGCTGGACAAAAGGTCCGTAGACTTTTAGAAGTGAGCTCTTTCCTTCAAAGTTGATGTAAATAATGTCAACTATTGCTATATTTTATTCATGATTCTGATGAAAAAGTAGCATGGTCTCACCAGTGAATTGGAATTTTGGCAGTTGAGAAAAGGAACCAATCAAATTTCGCAAATTTCTTATTTACGTTTCCTTGTTCGTATTTACTAAAACAAAATTTCGACAGTTTTCTTAGTCGGGGAATATAGTAAAAAGGTCCAGCGACAAAGATCATTTTTAGCCGAGGATGCCATTTCGGCATCTTTGCTTCAACTCCGTAATCTATATCAAAAGTAAAAAAAGTGGCTGATTTTTCTTAGCTACTATGGCTGCTATATGCAAACAGACATGCAAAAAGTATTGAGTGGGGTTAAGACAGTTATACTGTACACCGTACTTACAATCTAAGACAGTTGAGAAATTAAACCAATCAAATCGCACGAATTTTTCAACTCGGGCATAAAAAACAATAGGGATTTCGACCAATCAGAGCATTTTTTCAAGATCTTAAAAGAAAAATCAATCCAATGTGACCCGTCTACTTTCGAGTCGGGTAAGAATCGGATGTACAAGGAACAATAAGAAATTATTAAAATTGCCCAGTATCAAACTGCAAGCATCAAGGCCTAGTTTTGACTTTGGTGCTGCAAAAATTGTCAATAATTTAGGTATTTCAAATAGGGAATTTTTAGGATCAAATTAGATGTTTTACCCAGGCACTGTCGTCTAATATTAATTTTGTGATTTTTGTGGTCTTATTTTAGGGGCTATCATACGAAAATAATTACGGTAAATTAGCTCTTGTTTGCACAGACTGTAACTTGCCCGAGTAAATTGGGGACGACTGCGATTACGGAAAAAACAACGAAGACTTTGCCATGATAAGAAGAGACATGTAACCTTCTCGCATATAAACGAGAACGCTCAAACAGACAATCGAGCACCCTACATTTTGCAGGACAATCATCGCAGGTCTCTCGTTAGCTTGTTGTCCTCCTTCCATTTATCTCGCTCAGCATGACCTCGTCATTAGACCCTTGAAACATAAATAAGCCCATTTGACTGCCATTAACTGTTCATAAATATATCATATCATGTATATTTTTCTTTTCGAATATTTAGGAAACTGATTTAAATATATAACCATGATCATCCAGTTGGTTGGCTTTCTTCTGTTGGTATACTTTGCTGTTAAACTGTACTGGCAACGGTTGTCAGCTCCTTGGAATCACTTTGATCCCATTCCTTTCAAAATCTATCCTTTCATTGGTCAGCTGCCTGGCTTAAGCCAATTGAACGAGGAGGACTTTTTTAGGGAGCATTTCAAATGGCTTGGAGATAAAGATACTAAAATCATGTGGCTCGGTGTTGATAAGTATCTGATCACCAGAGACCAGAAAGTCATTGAAAAACTCTTGGTTAGTAACACCAACATCACCAAATCCGTTTCTTATTGGATCCTCAACGACTGGCTTGGATCTTCACTGCTTCTTACTACCGGCATTCATTGGCGAAACAAACGTAAAATGTTGACCCCATCATTTCATTTTAATATCCTTGATAACTTCTTCCCGACTATTGAAAATCTAACCACGAAATTATGTGAAAGTCTTGAAAAACTTGCTGTGAAGGGAGACTCATTTGATGCTTGCAAAGCAATGAAATGGCACTCTATCGGAGTTATGTGTCAGACCATGATGGGCGTTGAAATGGGTGATTTCTTAGAGACAGCTTTCAAGGGCGTCAAATGTGCTGACGAAGAGAAAACAAAAATTGTTCACTTTGTAGAGTCCATTGATTTCATTTTGGAATTTGTTATTACCCGTTCAAAATGCTTATGGTACTGGAACAAACACATTCTTAAATTGTTTCCTATTGGTAAACAATATTACCAGAGGTTGGATTTCATCAAGAAGTTCGGTACTACCATGATCGAAAAGCGTATCGAGAAATTGAAAAACGATTCAGAAGAAGACATACCATCAAATATAGACAGCAGGAATAAGAAAGTTATCTTCTTGGATAAAATGCTGACCAACATCAATAAAGGTGAAGTCACTGTCGAGGATCTTTTCTATGATACCCAGACCTTCATCTTCGCAGGTTATGATACAGTTGGAATTGGTTTAAGCTGGTGTTTATTTATGCTTGGCTCACACCCTAAACACCAGGCTTTGGCTTATGAGGAGGCTCAAAGGATCAGGAACCTTGGTATCCCAATCGATCAGGCAGTAAAAGAAATGAAGTATATTGAATGTGTGATCAAGGAGTCATTGAGGATCCATCCACCTGTTCCATTACCAAGCCGCAATTTAAATGAAGGTTTCAACGTAGATGGAATCCATTATCCTAAAGGCACCACAATCGCTTTTGATATCTTAGCATTGCACCGTGATTCAAAGATCTGGGAGGATGCTGGGACTTTCAAACCAGAGAGATTCTCGAGC